>NC_136487.1:176212168-176504668 GCF_053919585.1 Euprymna scolopes | reverse complement strand
AATTGATTGTAGTTTTCTTCATTTTTTGATTTGAAGTTTATTTTTATTTTTTCTTCATTTTTCTTTATAGCTTGGAATTTTTTATTTTGGTTTTTTGATGATGAGTTCATTGAGAATTGTTCTGCTAATTTATTTGCGATATTTTGTTTGTCGGTAATCTTTGTGTTGTCGCATATAAGGTGTTTAATAGGGTTCTTTGTATTTTTTCCTGCTATTTTTCTGACCATCTCCCATACTTTTTTGGGTTTTGTGTTTTGATTAATTTTTGTTACATAATCTTTCCACGAGTTCCGTTTTGATTCTTTGATAGTTTTCCGTGCTTTGGCTTTGCTGTTTTTATAGGTGTCCAAATTTTCTTTCGTTGGACTGTTTTTAAATTTCCTTAGGTTTGCACGTCTGGCTCTTATAGCTTCTTTGCATTCTTTATTGTACCAGGGTTTGTTATATTTTGTAGTAGTGGAACTTTTTGGTATGTTCTCCTCGGCTATTGTGAGTAGGGTGTTGCTGAAATATGTGATGTGTTCTAAGTCAGGATTCGCTTCAGGTATTAATCTGTATTGACATGTATTTTGGAAATTTTCCCAATTTGCCTTTTGTAAATTCCAGCGGGGTGTTTTGTCTTCTGGCTTGGGATTCTCGTTTTCTATTATGATTGGGAAGTGGTCACTTCCGCATGCATCCTTATGTGTTCTCCAGCTATAATCCATGTATATAGTTGGGTCACATAGTGTTATATCGATTGCTGATAGGGTTCCCGTTGGTGGGTGCATATATGTATTCTCTTTGTTGTTGAGTAGGCATAGATCGTTTTGGTTAATTATTTTTTCTATGGTTTGGCCTCTTTTGTTGTTTTTTTTACTGCCCCACCATATATTATGACTATTGAAGTCTCCCAACAGTAGAAAAGGTTTAGGTAGTTGTTTGATTATATTGTTTAATTCAGTTTCGTTTATTGTTTCATTTGGTGGTATATAGAGTGAGCATAGGGTTATTGTTTTGTGTAGTGTTGCAGTTATTGCAACAGCTTGCATATTTGTTTTTAAGTTCACTTTGCTGTGTGGAATGTTTTCGTTTATCAGTATTGATGATCCACCGGTGGCTTTGCATGATAATTTGTTTATGTGGTTGTATATTGAGTAGTGTTTTATGTTAATTTTGTCATTTTCTTTTAAGTGTGTTTCCTGTAGGCAAATTATTGCAGGACATAAGGATTTGATAAGTATTTGCATTTCTTCGATATTAATTTTTAATCCTCTTATGTTCCACTGTAGGATTTTGTTAGTCATGGTTTATATTTTCTTTTGGTTTTGGACTGTTGGTGTTTATGTCTACGTCCATAGTTTCGATGTTAGTTTGGGTGTTTCTTTTGGAAGTGGATGGTCTGTTTCTTGTTTCTGGTGAGAGGCTTTTTTTGGGTTTTGGTCTGGGACTTTTAGATTTACTTTGTCTTGACTGTCTTTTTTGGCTATCAGTTTCAACTAGTTCAAATTTATTTTCATTTTCAATTAATACTAATTCTGTTTTTTGTTTGTCATTTTGTTTTTGGGGGGTAGTTTTTTTGTTGTTCTGTTCTATTTCCATTTTTTCTGTTGTTGTGTGTTTATTTTTAACATCTGTTTTTGTCCTTGTTTGTGACTTGGATCTTTCACGTTTTGATAATTGAGGAGGTTTCATTTCTTTAGGGATTGATTCCTCAATATTGATGGAAGTTTTTCTGATTTCCTTTGTTTCGTTTTCTTTTATACTGGGTTGTTCGTTTCTGACTTTTATTTGGCTGTTGGAGTTTATTTTCAGTTCTGATAAAAAAGATTTTAATTCTTCAAGTATGTTCTTTAGTTCTTTTGCTAGGTTTGCAATTTCTGGAGCAAGGTTTAGTTCATTGTAGTTGTACATTTTGTTTGCTTGTTGGGTTATTGTGGCATATGAGTTTTTGGTGCGATTTGTGACTTCTTTGCGGGCTTCTTGGAAGGTTATATTTTTTTGATATTTGATTGTTATTATTTCCTTCTCTTGATTATATATTTTGCACTGTTTTGAGTGAGAGTGGTGCTCTTCTTGACAGTTTGTGCATTTGGTTTTATTTGGACAGTCTTCTTCATCGTGGTCTGGGTTTTTTTCACTGCAGTTTCCACATGTGAAGAATCTTAGACATTGGTCTTTATTATGTCCAAACTTTTGGCAGTTGTAGCATTGTAAAGGTTTTGGGATGTATTGTTCTATTTTCGTTCTTTCATAACCTATATTGATGGTCTCTGGTATTTGAGGATAATTGAATGTTAATATATAAGTGTTTGTATATATTACCTCTCCTTTTTTTTTAAATGTGATTCTTTTTACATCTGTGACCCCTTGGTTTTTTAGTTCTGTTTTGATTTCTTCTGTTGTGCAGACGGAGATTTCCTGGTTTTTTATGACTCCTTTGGAGTAGTTTAGTGTTTGGTGTGGATAAGCTTTGATGTTTGTTTCATGCAATTTTTGTAGTTGAAGTAGAGTTTTGGCCTGTTTTTTATTTAGTACTTCTACCAATATGGTACCATTCCTTAATTTTTTGACATTTTTAGGTGTTATTTTGCTTGATATTACCTTTTGGATAATGAAGGGTGACATTTTAGTTAACGGTATATTAGACGTTGCTTCTAGCACGATGAATCTTGGAAAGTTTGTATCTTCATTGTCGCTGTCAGAGTCAATTTCTGTGTGTGGTCTCTTGGATTTTTTGGTATTCATAATAATTTTTGAAAAATTCATCAGCCATGCTCCCCACCCTCCTCGGAGCCCCTTATGGGGAAGAACTATGAGGGGGTAAATCCCATTCGCCTCGGTTCTCCAGGGCTACATAGCTGGTATACTCAAACATGGGGAGGTTTCCAAGCATTCACAATATATGGTTATGCCCACCCAAGTATGGGATTTCCCTGTATTTTTATTATTCCTGATGGTTACCTTTTTCCCAGCTTGATTGACCCTTCAGCCATCGCTTATTAATTCAGTTTATTGTTTATGTTGAGTGTTAGTGTGTTTTTGTTTGGATTGTCTGAATTAGTGCTTGTCATGACCAACCGATTGATTGGATCGGGCCTATCCAACCTCCCGTCTAGCCTAGTAAGGGCCAAAGTGGTGTGTTGTAGTATCATGTTATTATTTCCTAGGCATGTTCCACTCAACCACCAGGATCCCGTTCTTAATGCATTACGGGTTGCCACCAACGGTCAACTGGTGGTCCCATTGAAGGATTTTTACCCTCTGCAGGGGGGCAGTTGGTATGTTCTATCGCCCTACCAACTAGGCAAAAAAAAAAAAAAAAAAAAAAAAAAAAAAAAAAAAAAGGTGAGGAGGTGAAGGAAAAAGAAAACGAGGGAGGGGAGGGGGAGGAGAATGTTGTTTTTGTTTTTGTTTTCGCAGAACATGACTAAGTTTTGCAAAAGGGAATAAAAAAACAAAGACATCTATGTAGGTGCGTTTCATCTCAGGAAGTCAGTAGACAGCCTGATCTGGTAGCACCAGTACATATGTGTGTATATAAATGTATATGTATATATGTGTATGTATATATATGTGTATATATATGCATATATATATATATGAGTATATATATATATATATATATATATATATGTATATATATACATATATATATATATTTATAAACATATACATGCATGTAAATATATATATATATATATATATATATAAATATGTATATATATATCTATGTATATAAATATATATATATGTATATATATACATATATATATTTATAAACATATACATGCATGTAAATATATATATATATATATAAATATGTATATATATATCTATGTATATAAATATATATATATATGTATATAAATATATATATATGTATTTATATGTATATAAATATATATATATGTATATAAATATATATAAATATGTATATATATATCTATGTATATAAATATATATATGTATATATATGTATATAAATATATATAAATATGTATATATATATCTATGTATATAAATATATATATGTATATATATGTATGTAAATAAGTATATATATATCTATGTATATAAATATATATATATGTATATAAATATGTATATATATATATATCTATGTAAATATGTATGTATAGGTATATATATATGTATATATATATGCATATATATATGTATATAAATATGAATATATATATATCCATGTAAATATGTATGTAAAGGTATATATATATGTATATATATGCATATATATATATATGTATATATATGCATATATATATGTATATATATGTATTTTTTTAACAATCAATTTTAATACCTTTTAAATGGTATTTTATTGATAATTGTACCAATATTGACTTCGGTTTAGCTCGATGAGAATTCAGAGCAATATAATTTATATAATCGGAAAAACAACACCTTTTATTTATTAGTACACAATTTTTGTTTTTATTATTTTTTAAGACATGTTATTATATATTTTTTTTTTCTCCTTAGTCTGACAGCTGTTTCGAAGGGTAAAAAGACAAACGGTTGTTTTACCGAATCTTCATTATTTACCGTTCTCTTCAGAGACAATTAGAATCAAATTAATTACAGTCAAAATTTGTTTTTTAAAAAACTCACATGGGGATGGAATTTTTTTATCGAGGTTGCCATCTTTAAAAATTTTTTCATGGGATTTTTATATATCTATATTTTCTTTTTGTTAGCCTTATTTTCGTATTTTTTTGGTTTTTTAATTTCTTTCCAATTTATGTATCTAATATCCATTATGTTAATTCTGCATTCTTATTTTGTTTCTTCTTTTATTACGTTTGATTTATTATTTACGAAATTATTTAATTAATTTTTTTAACTTCTTCTTAAGCTAGTAATTTTTTCTTATTTTTAATTACGTTTGATTTATTATTTACGAAATTATTTAATTAATTTTTTAACTTCTTCTTAAGCTAGTAATTTGTCCTTTTTTTTTTTTTTTTTTTTTCGTATCTCTTGGGTGTTTACGTTTCATTTTATTTTTTTGGCCGTCTATACATATTTTTTCCTGTTATTGTTTTTTTTCTCGTATTTATTTTATTATTAGGCTAAAATGGTTATCATTATGTACATATTTATTATTTCTTATTCTTATATTATGTTTTTTGTTAATTATTTTCGTTGTTTCCAATTTATAATTTTTAGTGTCAAGTTTACGGTCTTTTCTGATTTTGTGATTAAAGGGAATTAACTCTATCAATTCTTTGTTTCTTATTTATTCAGTCATTAACTTACATCTTTTAGAATTTGTGCATTTACCTTATAATTTAGTAGTCAAAGGGAAATAACTTATTTATTTTTTGTTATTAATCTTTGTCATTTTTGCTAATTTTAATTTTTTTATTAATCATATTATTATTTATTGATCATGTGTATTTATGTTGTGTTCAGGTTTGTTATTTATAAGTTTATTTGCTATTCTAATATTTTTTATTCATTTATCTTAAAACTCGGTTTTTTTGGTGAAAAGAAAATATTTTTGTTCAGTTTTTTGTCTATCTATTTGTTTACTTATTATCTATATCTTGATATTAGGAACTTATTTTTATGCAGACATATTTGTATGTTGTCTGTACGGTGATTTAACAATGAGCTTTTATCAGATGTTAGTATTTTGTAGGATTCTAGTAAACATAAGGAACATTTGCCTGATTTTGATGGATGATAACTTTTTGCCCTACCTATCACGGACCATTTCAAAGTGTACTCTATGTTTTTGCTTTTTAACTCACGTATCCATTCCCCAAGTGCAGTGTCATTATTATTTTTCTTTCTATTTGTTTCCCTCCCACTATGGTTATTATTAGTATTATTAGTATTTGCTGTGTTATTTATTATATTTTTGCTACTATTATTGTTTTTGTTAAATGATGAAATATGATTGTTTAGCCGGGTTTTAAACTGAGTGCTCGTACTACCAATGTATGCTTTTATACCTCTATTAGTTTTAACTTCACATTTATATACAACATCTGATACGAGGCAATTTCCTTCTAACGGGCATTCTATAGCTACACGGCAGTTGCATCCACGGTTTTCATTCCTATTATTTTCTAAGTTATTATTATTTGCTTTTTCTATTTTGGCTCTGTTCGTTCCTATTATATTTCTAATTAAATTTGGTGAGGTTGAGTAAGAAATTTTTACAGTGTTTTTGTTTATGATTTTACTTAATTTATTGCTTGGTGGAAAGTTATTATCTATTATTTCATAGAATTCTTTTGGAATATTATTTTTAATATGTATAGAGTATGGGATGTTGAACCATGTTTGTTGCTTCCTCCTATTCTTTCTATTTGTGTTAGTGTTGTTCTCCATTCTTATTGTTTTTTCACGAGTGCTGGTACTTATGTTGTTATCAGTTCTGTTATTTGTTTCTATTTTATTTCTATTTCTATTCATTACTCTATTATATGATATTATATTTACATTTGTCCTAAAGTTAGTGTGTTCAATATTATGGTTCTTTATGTACTGTATTTTTTTATTGTAACCTGATTTTTTTATTGCTTCGTTATAATACTCCCTATTTTTGTTAAATTTGTCTTCATTAATTGATATTTTAGATAGTCTTTTAGATATGTTTGGTATTATTGCAGCTTTCATGGATGGTGGGTGATTAGATCTATTATCAATGTAGTACAATGCCTGGTTAGGTTTGTGGTAAGGTTCATATGTTTTATTTATTATATCTAGGGTAAGGTCCAGAAAGTTAACGGTTTTGTAGTTTTCATTGAAGGTTATTGTTAGCCCTAAATCATTAAATATTTTCTTTATCTTAGTTTTGGTGTTCTTAACTATTCTTATACTACCATTTATGTAAAACAGAGCATCATCACGATATAGCCCACCTTTTAGCTCTGGAATCTCTTCACTTAGTTTCTGCAATATGTATAGGCCTACTACATCAGTTGCCTGACTTGAGTCAGCCGATCCCATCGTGATGTCGAAGTTTAGGTCCCTGTTATTCCTAGTCCAAAGTTTATTATCATATTTTATTATTGATCGTCTCGCTAAGTTAACTATATCTGTTTCTATTTTGGTTATGCTAGTGAGAGTTTTTGCAAATGATATTGCATCTTTAAAGAGTTGTGGTGTTATGGAGGGATAATATGCGTCTATATCGAAGCTAATTAACATACTGTTACTTCTAATACTTATATTTTTGAACCAATCTATTACTTCATCTGAGGATATCCATAGGTGGTTTGTTATTTTCTGTTTAATGTTAGGTATAATTCTATCAAGAATTTTTTTACTTATATTTCCTATGTCAGATATACATGGGGATATAAGCCTAATGCTAGGGTTTATATTAAAGGTTTCTTTGTGGTCTTTAAAAGTAAATCTTGGGGTTAATGGGGTAAATACCTCTATTTTATTGCTAATGCCTATTTCTTCACATATTTCTTTAATGGATGTGAGAAAAAAAAGGAGAAAAAAAAAAAATATAATAACATGTCTTAAAAAATAATAAAAACAAAAATTGTGTACTAATAAATAAAAGGTGTTGTTTTTCCGATTATATAAATTATATGTATATATATATATGTGTATATATATATTTCTGTATATATATTCATATGTATATATATATATTTATATACATATGTATATATATACATATGTATATATATATTTATAAAATATATTTTAGTCATTTACATAGAGACCTGTTTCGTTGTTTCACAACTCATCAGTGCCGCTAGACTAACACCTCTCCCAAGCCGAGGATCGAACCTAGAACCGTCGTGATGACAGTCGGCAGTCCTACCCCTTGACTACGGAATCGGTGGCCGAAATTAACCTGTCCGAACGATTATTTAAATAAACATCGGTCCGCTACTCGTAGAGGGCTCAAACGTTTGTTTGTAAACAAATTGCGAGCTTCGCATTATTTCAGCTAAATTAAGTAGCGAGTAAGATAATTTTCGAGAGTGCTCTACCAAAGAGGGGAGCTTTATACATATGTATATATATACGTATATATATATATATATATATATATATATATATATATATATACATACATATATATATATATATATATATGTATATATATATATGTATATATATGTATATACCAGCTGTACCCGGCCACGCGTTGCTGTGGCTCATTTAATTAAAATGGAACACATGTGAAAGTAGAGAAAAGTTTGATTCTTTTTTTCAAGAGAATGTACAAATAATTTTTTTAACAGATGTTAAGAAAATAAACAGAAAAATACTTCCATCATTAATTATGCAAAAAAATAAATAAAATGTGGATTTAGTGTTTCAATATGCTTATAAATTACGATAAAACTTGCTGAGTATGCATTGTTTTACGGTTGTTGTAAAAATGGAACAGAAACTTTAATTTTGCTTCATTTTAATCTTTCTTAATTTTTTTAATTGTCCCCCCCCCCCAAACGAATATAATCAAAACAGTAACATTCAACAATTGTACTTTATGTATATAAACACAAAATGGGTGTTTGTATTACTGTACACATAGATTCGAAAAAGTTGTCAAAAAACAAATATATAACAAATAAATGTTATCAAAGGCAATATAAGTTACTTTTCTGCCAAACTGGATATATTTTTTGTGTTTTTATTCAATGTAACATATTTATTCAGCTCGAAAAACATACAGTGTTTACCGATGTATTCGAAAATTCAAGATGGCGTCTCACACCCTCTTTGACACCGTAAGTATGGAAAAAGGTGTTATAAATAAAAACTATACAAAATACTATTAAAAACCCGCCGAATATATGTAAACCTATGTCACGGTAACATATATTGAGGGAGTTTTTAACAGTATTTTATCCGTTTTTTTATTTATAACATCTTTTCCCACACTTACGGTGTTAAAGAGAGAATCAGACGCCATCTTGAATGTTCCAATACATCGGTAAACACTGTATGTATGTATCACTAAAAAAACACTACAGGCTTAATGTAAACATGTTTACATTAAGCCTGTAGTGTTTTTTTAGTGATGCAATGTTGTCAACTGAGATTTTTAAAAAAACCCGCGAGATCAGGAGAAAGAAATGTCCAGGAAATCGCTACATTTTTAACTTATCGTCTGAAATTTTCAAAAATCGCTAATTCCCCCCCCCCAAAAAAAAAAGAGAACTCCATAATGTTCCGTGTTTTCTCACTATGTAAGCGCTTTTCTTTATTTTTTAATAATTTAATGCGGGTGTGTGGGTGCCAAATACCTCCAGATTTTCTAGAATTTCCCGCTAGATTGTAAACGAAATCTCCAGATCTAGCAGGAAAACCGCTAAATTGTAACACTGGTCACGTGACAGGAAGCGGTAATAAATAATTTCCCTAAATAAAAAAATGGCCTCTCGGTACAAAGAAATCCACCTATTTATCATAGAAAAATACATTAAGAATAATATTATTTTTTTTAATTAAAAAAAAAAACAATATTTATAAAATGCCTGCACGTGCTCATGCAGCCATTTTTTCTACGTAAAAAATTAATAGAATTTTATGAGTTAAATTTTTTCAATTTAAAAAACTATCAAAATTTTGCTGTTAGTTCAATTTGTACAATATTTGCAGGTTCAATGTGAAATGTTTAGCTCTTTTCAATAAATGGAATATCATATTCTAGAAAAACCTTCTTTTATTAATTCACCCCACCATTTTGAAATGTCTATTAAAATGAAAATAATTAATTTTTTCACCTCAGATTTATATATCACAAATTGAAGATAAAAGATCAATAAATAAAATAATCTAATTTGAAGCCCCAAAAAATAGTTTTATGCAAATTTACCTGTAAAATCAAAAGTTTTAAACCTCTTTTTCAAAACCCACATTGATTTTTTTTAAGTGAAACCTCATATTTTTTAAATTTTGTCCTGAAAAGATTGAATATTACAACAATTTTTTCTACTTCATTCAATGCATTTTTTTAGATAAAAAAAATCACTCCATAAAGAAATAAAATGTATTAAATCAAAAACTCACATATTTCTTTAAGAGAATAAAAAATAATGGAAAATTGGTCAAGTGGTTTTTTTTAACGGCGAAAACAGATAAGTGAAATTAGATCATTTTTCAAGTACGATGGCCCAATTTTATTTAAAGCAAACACATGCCAAAAATAGAAAATGAGATTTATTCTGGCGCTTACAGGCCACCATAGTTCTCAACTCTAAGAAAGGGAGACAGTTTTCTCCCCTTTTTTCCATTTGTGACAAGCTGAAGTCACAGTATTTTTTAATCATTGCTTAAAAAATTATTTTATTTAAAAAGTACATTGAATATAAAATGTAAATATGGATAAATTCTTTACAATGAAGAATGAAAGTACTCGTTGATTAGTATTTTTTATAGGTAAGTGATTTCTTGGAATTTATATATGTTTATTATATTCGAAGCAAGTAAAATTTGTTGATTTTCTTGAAATGTTTGTTAAAGAAACCCGATTTAAAAAACAAATATTGCATATTTCGCTATAAAACCTGTTATTATTTTAAAATTTGGTCTTTGCTCATTTTATTGAAAAGAATTTAGGGGTTAAATTACATTTTTCAAGTAGTTATAAACTTTGAAAGATAGTAAGTCTAATTATTCAAGGTTTTATCACAAATTTTTAATGGCGATTTCTGACACTGCTAGGGAAACACTGTCAAAGAACGTCAAGACAAGACACTTGGTAAGGTAAGCGATCTGTTATTGTTATTACTATTTTTACAGAAGCAAACAACACAAACTATTGCTTTGCCACTCATTGTAAACAAATACCGTAAGCCAATCAGTCAATTTTGTGAATCAATAAAAAAAAAAATAAAAAAAATTCTTGAAGTGTGCTAATTCTCTTTATCAACAATGGCTTGTCAAATACGCCCTCCTCTATGGATTGACAGAGTACCAATTAACCAAAAGATTTTGACAGATTCGTTCAACGGGTTATGTTGCATTTTAATGGACCTCTCAAGTACGTAGTGGGGAAATAAAAGTGAATTATCTGTTGCTGTGATCAGGGATTGGAAGCCAAGATTTCAGAGACATATTTGAATTTGAGGCAAGTTAAGCGTGTAATGTAGAAAGCTACAAGAAATTTTGTGCATACATAAAGCCAAAGTCAAACTTTCGCATCTCGAGATACCAGCTCCTACACTGCCAACAACAACCTGACAAACCAGCGCACGCACTTTCAAAGAGATTAAGGCAAATAATGAATCAGTGCAAGTATGATCACCCGTCAAGAAAACCATTCTGGTCAACCTTTTCATTTTTGGACGAAACATTAAGTCCACACAAAAATCTTTACTCACGGAAAGAAATTCATTACAGAGGCACTACACATTGCAGAGACAGAAGACGCAACATTGAAGCAGATGGAGGCAATACAAAACACACAGAGTGCACCACAGATTCCCAAGAAAAAAAACAAGATGCAATAAAGGCTGGGAGAGAGCATTATAACAGCTGTTACTTTTGTGGAAAAGCCCATTACAGAGGCAAATGCCCATCAAAAGGAAAAACCTGTGGGAAGTGCTGAAGGACAAGGCATTTTTCAGTCGCTTGCTGCACTAGAGACGCAAAAGACTCCACTCATAAACAAGATAGGCCTCCAAGATCAATAAAAACCCCAAGAAAGAAATACTCATAATATAACAATGCACAACGATGAGGAAGACGACCACTCACCAACAGAGGCATACTTCCATACCATACAAGGACTCAAAATAGCAAAATCCCATGCTCCAAAAGATGCTAGAGAGGCATATGCAGAATTGAGAGTAGAGAACAAAAGATCACAAATAAAAATGAATGCGAAGGTGGACACAGACACCATGAGCAACCTCATTCCATGGCATGTACAAGCATGTACATCTTCAAGACACTCCAATCCGACTATTCGCCTCGTACATTTTCACCCCAAACAAGGCACATTGCCACTTTGATGTAGGGAGCTACTATCAGGGACATAAGTTACAGGAGTACTATGTGGGGAGTTGGGCAGCAAGATGTCGGTTCATGTTACATTTGTACTTCTGTATGTCAGTACAGTTGGGGAAGCAGGAACCCAGAAGGGAATTCCAAAGTCTAACGGTTCTGGGGAAGAAACTACTGGAGTAGAAGGCTCTCTCTTTCTAGGGATCTCTACTGTGAAGGGGTGGGATTTAGCTGCTTGTTGAGGGTATTTACGTCGAGGGGGTACAAGTGCTTGCAGTTCGTTGGAGCATTCACAGTTAAAGTACTTGTAGAACAGGCAGAGGGATGCTACATTTCGTCGATGGGACAGAGGCTGAAGCTTAGATGACAGTTCAGGTTGGCGATTCTCTTTTGAACCTTGTCTAGGAGCGAGAGTGGTGTCTCAATCGACAAGGTGAGTGTATATCACCTAAGAGTCAGATATGATGATAAATTTACAAGCACCAACTTCCATGTGGTAAAAAGCAATGGACCCAGCCTACTTGGTCTCCAGATCTCTAGGAAACTGAGACCCTTAATTTTACAATAGAGACCAATATATCTGAGCAAGATCACACCAGTCCAACTGCAGCAATGCAATCAAAAACAGAATGAGACGTGAAAGAAAGTGCATACTCAAGGAATTTGCTTATATGTTCAAAGGCATCAGGTGCCTACCAGGAGAGTACAGCATTAGGATTGATTCGTCAGTACCTCCATCCCATCAGGTAGCAATAGCCTTAAAAGAGAAATTCAAATCAGAGCTAAACTCCCTTGGATCCCAGAATATAATAACTCCCGTAACAAAACTGATATTCTGGGTCAACTCTTTTGTATGCATCACAAAAGCCAACATATTTGTCAGACTATGCCTGGATCCTAAGGATTTAAACACGGCAATGTTACAACCACACTTTGTTGCACCAACATTTGAGGAAATCATCTTCAGACTTCCTGGAGCAAAATGGTTCTCACCAACACGGTTGTCTGCATGCGTAGCAAATCGTTTCAACTGCCACTCTCATGTACAAGCTTTCTGGAATTAAAAGGACAACAGTATCAACAAGAACACAGAGGAATTATATAGAGACTGTTCCACATGCCAGAAGTACAAACCTGGTATCACATCAGAAATACTACACAAGCATGAGACCCCTTCCTACCCATGACAGTATGTTCGTACAGACATCTTCACTATGGAAGATAAAGAATTCTTACTAGTGGAAGACCATTACAGCTGCAGCTCCTTCATATGGCATCTCCACTCCACCACATCAGCTGTAGTAATTCAACAAATGCAACTCTTGTTCAAAGAACGAGGCATTCCAGAGGTAGTATACAGTGACAATGGGCTACAGTACTCCAGTACAGAGTTAGCAGATTTTGCCAAATCTTACAACTTCAGGCACACTACCTAGTCATCACTGCATCACCCCCAGTGAAATGGATCCGCAGAGAGGATGGTGGGTATCTGTAAAAAGCTGTTGTTGAAAGAGGAGAGACAAACACAGATAGCCATCTAGCAATGATGGCTTACAGAGCCACACCACTATCAACTGAAATCAAATCCCCAGCAGAGTTACTGAATGAAAACCCGATGAGGACCTCACTGGTATCAAAACAACTAGGGAACAAACAAAGGTAGAGCTGGACAAAGAAGAAACAAAAAAGTGGTAGGACTGAAAGAATAGCCATCGACATAGGTTTATGTTCAGGACAAAAAAAAAACACACTCTGGGAACTTAGAAAGATTGTGCAGATTGCTGATAAGCCAAGGTCATACTTGGTAAAACTTGCCATCGATGTAATCCATCATAGAAACCAGCAGTAATTAAAGCCAACAAAGGAAAAGCCAGACAAAACGAAGTGCCAGCACCAACTGAAAACTTGTTACAACACACACCAAGTTCCTTACCTTCACAGTACAAAGCCCAGTGCCATCAGATGGTTACCTATCAACCATTCCAAGCATCTATCGATGCTTGCTAAACTGTATAGATCAAGCAGGGCGAGCAAACATATACAGAGGCTTGACCTGTGATATAGAACAAATGAACTATCACTCCTCTTCCCCACAAACTGTTTCCCGCCCATTACAGCCCAATAGAGAAGGGAATGTTGTAGTATCAGTAATAGCAGCCTCATCTAGTCCTCCTCCCACTCCTTCCCATATCCCCTTTGGTATTGAGCCCTCTTGTATTAACCTCATTAAAATTTCATTGGTTATTTTACCTCTGGAAAATATTAACCTGGAATTATATATATATATATAACTACTTCATTTACTCACATAAAATTAATATACGAAAGTATAAATTTATGCGTAAACTTTAAGTATTTACTTCAAAAGTGCTCAATACGTAGGTAGAGCTAGTTAGTAATTTATAAAATATATATGGCGATTAATCTACACAAAATATTCAATATTTCATCCACTCTAGGATTCTTCAGGCTTATGCGCATAAGCCTGAAGAATCCTAGAGTGGATGAAACGCGGAATATTCAGTGTAGCTTAATCGCCATATATATTTTATAAATTACTATATATATATATATATATATATATATATATATAATAATTTGGAAATTCAATTAACTTTCTTGAAGTTATATATAGTAATATATTTGGATTTTACCGTCACTGGATTATTTATCTTCCACCAGACTATCCATTCATGTGTAATCACCTTTTTCTTCACCATATTCCCTCTGCTCCACTTTTTTTCTTATCAAGTAAGATCTTTGACTTACTTGTTGATTTATCAAATACTTTTGCATGCAAAATCTGATCCCGCATTTTGCTAATTCCTACCCTCTGATGAGAAGGAAGTATTTCTTTGAAACTCCGCAGATTAAGGACTATCCACTTATCTAGTGTTTCCTTTTCAGATTAAATATGTTTTTAACTCATTTCAAAGTGTTTTTAATATGTTTTATTAACTGTTTTCTCGTATATATATATATATATTATCATGTTTTGCGTAGACAAGATTCTGTACCAATATAAGATGAAATAATCAATAAAGAATTGACTCTAATAATAAATACAAAATCTGTGTAAATTTAAATATCATATATAATCATATTTTATCACCAGATAACGCCGAGCGCCCCTAGTAGTAGGATATAAAAATTGGAAGTTTATTTATTCGCATCAATTTTTGTATTTTCTAAGCAGGATCTTTTTTGAAACATAACGTCTGTTAAAATATAAAAGTATTAGACACTAAAGACATTTCCTCAATATCTGTGTAACTCATTCAAAAGCTGATCACAGAAAAACTTGATTCGCATACAAATGAATATAGTTCGTCTTTTGTTGGCGTTTATACAGATTAAATGTTAGTCAAAACCTTTGAAAATAAGTTTTACTTGTGTATTTTTATTTATTTTCAATTATGATGATAATATCATTCACGTATACTAATATACTGCAAAGCCAAAATACATCAACAACAAAAGAATTCACTGAAGTTTTTAAAACTAAATCAAAAAATAATAATTATGTGAATTTGATTGTTGGTTCATTAAATAACTACTTTTCTATTTTAATTTTTAAAATTTATATTTCTATAATTTAATTTCACATTTCTTAGAAATTTCGTTTCTGTTTGCATGAGTTTGTAAATTTGATTTTTCACAAAACACTGACATACATACAACAGATAAATCGCTTTCACTTTTTTCAATTTTCATATATAATTTTGCTGGGAATGGTGCATCCTACCGAATGCCAGACATTTGGTGCTATTTCAGGCAAGGTCATTGTTTACATGCATAAGTTCTTTTAAATATGTTCTACGTGACATATCTGAATCTTACACCTTACGTTTATGTGAGTCTTTTATAATTTTTTGTTTAATTAGTTCTCAGAAGTAAAATCATTCCTATGAGGCAAACACTTGATTTCTAATGGGTGACATTTATGCTATTCATTTTGCCAAGTTTTGAATACCGTTTTTGTTGTTCCGCATTTTTCAAATCTTCAGCAGTATGGCTTTCAAGTTCAAGAAGTTCCTGGTTTTGATAAGTTCTGGACTTTCACTCCAGGTATAAAATAAAAGATATATATCAAATCTTTTTCGAAGATTGTTGAAAAAATTGATAGATCATTCTATTGTTCCATAAAGTGCCCGATTGAGTGCAACTTGTATGAGAGTCATATACAGAATCAATTTTGCTAAAGGTTCTGTACTATTATTTTCATTTGAGCTTCAGTATTTGGTTCCACACTGTAATATCTTTCTCATTTAGCTATTATCACTGAAAAAAATTTACGTTTCTTCTCAGTGTACCCAAACCAAATGAAACTTCCATGAACAAGGTTTCTTTCTATAAATTTTCAATCTACCAACATATAACTTTTTAAGTTATTTTGCAGAAAATGTAGAATCAAATACTTACTATGAATTAAGTTTTTTTCTCAATATGTGTTGATATATGACTTTTTTTTATTTGATTTTAAGAAATGTTGAATCATACACTTTGCATGGATAAGGTTTTTCATTTTTTATTATTTTATTTTGGTTAGTGTTAAGAGATGAAGGGGCTCCGTCCTGGGGCTAACACTTGTTTCTATTTTTATTTGATTTTATATCTGAGGGTTATTTTAAAAATAGACGCTGTTCCCTTTATGGCTGCTATCTGTATTTTGTGCCAGCTTGGTTTTCCAGGGATTGTTTTCCAAGTATTTCTTAAGATGTTTTTTTTGTTAGGCCAGTTGCTCCCATCACAATTGGTATAATGTTGATTGTTTTAAGAGACCATGTCGTTTTTAAATCATTCTTTAGGTCCTGCTATTTTGTTATGTTTTCCTGTTCAGCTCTATTAAATTCATAATCATTTGGAACAGTGACATCGATAATGGGGACAGTTCTTTCAGGCATTCCATATTGCAATGTCTGGTTTAATGCCTGCCTATATTTCTTTGCCATAGAACACTGTCAACACTATGTTATAAAATGGAATATGTTGAACCATATACTTAGGAAATGTTAAACAAAAGGGTTTCTTTCCATAAATTATCAATCTACCAGCAAATAACTTTCTGAAGTTATTTTGTGGAAAATGTTAAATCAATCATTTACGATGAATAAGGTTTGTTTTATCAATGTTTGTTGATAAATGACTTTTTTAAAATTGGATTTTAGGAAACTGAATCACACACTTAGCATGGATCTCTGTGTTTTAGCATATGAGTTTTTAAATTTGATTTCTGTGTAAATCTACAATCACACACGTCACACGAATAAGGTTTTTCTCCCGTGTGTTTGAACATGTGATGTTTTAAACTTGTTTTGTGTGAAAATGCTGAACCACAAACTCCACACGAATATGGCTTTTCACCCGTGTGTATTAATTTATGAGTTTTTAAATTGGTTTTGTGTGTAAATGTTGAACCACATAAATCACAAGAAAAAGGTCGTTCGCCAGTGTGTATTAGTTGATGAGTTTTTAAACTTGGTTTGTGGGAAAATGCTGTTCCACACACATCACACGAATATGGCTTTTCACCCGTGTGTGTTAGCATGTGACGTTTTAAACTCATTTTGTGCGAAAACGTTGACGAACACAATTCACATGAAAAAGGTTTTTCACCCGTATGTATTAACACATGACTTTGTAGAGTTGTTGTGCGAGAAAATGTTGAACCACACACTTCACACGTGTATGATTTCACCTTTGCATTATTCATCTTTACTGTTTTATGCTTTCTTGTTTGGATCTGTTTCCGTAGGTCTGTTTAAATGTGCTTTCCAAGACAAATCAGAGTTGCATGCTGCACATATGTATGAATTTTTGCTGCTCTCTAACTACGTATACTTTCAAAGTTAAACTGTTTGAAATGTTCAACAAGACAATTCACATGTATATTTTTTTTTTTACTGTATGCTTTCTTGGCTGGATGTGTTCTCGTATATTGTACATATATATAATGGCCAACAAGACAATTAACATGTATATTTTTTCAATTTAAAAAAATTATTTTATTCCACCTGGATTATGCATCCTATTAGATGTCAGACAGTTGTTTGCTATTTTAGACATTCAAACTGAAAGATCTTTTAAAATTTTTAACCCTTCCCTTAAGTGCAATTGCTTTTATCTCCCTTGCATTTGGTTTACTGGGTATATTTGTGAAGTATTTTTGTGAACATGGAAATGTTGAAGCACAAACCTTAGATATAATTTATATATTTTATATATAATTTATATATTTTATATAATGTACTAAGTTTATATATTTATATATTTTATATACAATTTCTGATTTTACTTTGGTCAAAGTTCTCAAAAATCAAGAGGAACTTATTCTTGGGGCTTAAATTTGATCTCTATATATGAGATGCATTGATATTCAAATATTCTATTATAGTTCTCGTTTATCTCTTAAACGTTAGTAAAGAAGTTAGGAGTATTAATTTGCCTCTCACTTATTGAGAGTTAAGTACGTTATATCTTTCTTTTAATCTCTTTGTGTTACTGGATTCCAGGACAAGAATTCATCTAGTCTGGTGGAGTATCAAGTTTAGTGTTACTACTATATTCAGCATCACTTAGAAAAGGTGCATCAATCCTTGTATAAGGCAGTGTAGGGTAACCACACTGAGAGTGTTTTATTTGGACTTTGAATATTCAAAATAATATAGTACTCAGTCAGGATTTACTTATTAGGTAGAGTAACCTCATGCAAAGTTGTCCCGACAAACCACTGTATGGAGAGAGCTCACACTCTCAAATGCATTGTCTAGTATGCATCTAAGTTCTGATCTGAGTGTATTTTATGTGCTTGTTTAAACGTGCTTTGAAGTATTTACTTGTCTTCTTTTACTTCTTTTTTCATTAGAATAAGGACTCAACATTCTTTCAAATGTTTGCACTTAAAAGTTTTGAACTAAAAATGTGTACATACTATGTCTTTTCTTACTTAAAAATTTTCAAAAACAAGTTTTAGAATTCAAATTTACTTTTAAATGTTTTAGAATTGTAAACCAAACACTTTAGAAAAGTGCCTTTTTATATTCATTATGTTGTTATGAATGCAACTCATACGTCACATAGAAATCATCAATTTATTAAGATATATTTGAACTTTTAGAAGTTACTAAACTATTTATTAACAGATATTTTATTTAATTAAGTTGAACCTTTCTATAATAAAAGATACAAAGTAAGAGAAAATCCGGGAAAATAATTTCAATGAAAATGAATCCCTCAGTTTCCACCAGTTGAAATCTGAAAATAAAAATTATGTTTTAATTATATTGCTTCATCAAAAATCATAAGTACTTACATGCGGCAACCTGAAAAATTAGTTTTTTCTAAAAAGATTATAAATTTAATTTTCATGCGATTATATACGTATTAGTTGGAACTTTAGCATGTTAATGAAAACTGAACAAATTATAAACACTATATATATATATATATATATATATATATATATATATATATATATATATAAGGGTGAATGAACCCTTTTTCGGGGTCAATGGCCAACTAGCACCGTATGTGATTGTGTGTATGTATGTGTGTGTTGGGGTGGAGAGAAACCGAGAGAGAAACTTAGCTGTCGTACAAAGCTGTGTATAGATACTCCCTCAGGGATTTGTCTATAAAAATGGTCCTGTGGCGAGAGAAGTCATTTTGGGGCTCATGGACTTTAAGTGTCTAAGGGAATGGCACTCGTCTGACAAGACGTTTCAATCATCATCATCATCATATATATGTATATATATATACAAAGAGTAAAAGATAGGGAAGAGGGTGAGATTTTATAAAACTTCATAAGGAGGATGCTGTTGTTTGCTTGAAACATTGCATGAAGAGAAAAAATATGTGCATACAAAAAAAAATCTATGTTTTTATTTTATTTATTTGTCTTTTCTTTGGTTATTTATAATAACAATAATAATAATAATAATAATAATAATAATAATAATAATAAAAATTAGCTACACATTATCTTGTTATTTCATTGTCCCCCCCCCCATGTTTCTGCGAGTCCAAAACAACAAACATGGTCACCACGTTACATTTATATATGAAACATGCGGATAAATATGCTTGTAATACTGTGAAAACTAGTTGCCGGCCGCAATTTTGAATGCGATATTCGTTTTCACACACCCGAAAACCACCAGAGAAGTTTTTACAGATCGGTTGTGTGTTAATTAATCATTAATTCATGTTTTCGTTTAATTTTGCCTCCCCGCCAAAAAAAACAGCATCGTTTAACCCCTAAAAAAAGGAACGTCTACTTAAACGGCCTTTATGAATAATATGTAAAAAGAAATTTGGTATCCTCCCCCCCCCTGCACGAAAATTAAATTTATCGTGCTATTTTATGTTTTAAATCTCCCCCTTCCCCCAACACTACTAAAATTGTAATTAAATATATCGTTATTTTATGTTTCAAATGTAATCCTATCCCTCCCCCCAAATTGTCATGTTTGTCGCCCTTCCACACCCTCCCCGCCCTCGCCACACTTGAAATAATGACGGTGACATGTCTCGTTGAACGCTAAGTGGCCAAGAAGCACAAGCAGTGGGTGATCAGTGATCACTGATCACTTTACGTTAAATTTATTCGGGAAAATGATCCCCCACTCTAAAATGCTATTCATTTATGTTTTTTTTTTCTTTTCTTTTTTTTTTAATTCTCCTTTCATATTATTCATAAAAGCCTTTTAAACGTATTAGGCAAAAAAAAAAAAAAAAAAATTTAAAAAAATAATTAAATCTTCATTTTTTTGTTTAGGGGTTAAACGACGCTGGGGCAGCTTGTAAAAATTGACCATAATTTTTTTATAAAAGTTCAAATAAAGAGTGTCTGGATAAAACTTCTTATTTAAAAAAAAAAAAAAAAAGAAGAAGAAGCTACATTACACTGTTGGTCATCCGTACCTAAAATATTGCCAGACGTCACTTCCGCCGAATGGCTTTGTAAACAAAGAAGTGCCGATCTTAATGATAGCCAACACGAAGAAAAAAAAAACAATAGTTACGTGTCGTAAACTTCTTTCCTTCCTATAAACAAAGGCTTTTTGTACGAATTTGTCGGCTGCACAACGAACAATTTTTTTTTGTTTTTTTTTTTTTGTCAAATTGTATTTTTTTTAAAATGAAACAAAGAAAAAATTGGGTTCTTCATTTTTTTTTTTGTTGTTCGTCTCCTTATTTTACAGTCGACAGTTTCGCACAAAAGCCTTTGTTAACATGAGAGCGGGGGGGGGATACTTGAAGATAAGCAACAAACAATAATAAAATGCATCTTCATACAATTATTTCAATGTACAAAAATATCATCTGACAACAGTCGATCGTAAAAACACAAAAGTTATTAATAAGACATTATTTTTCACTTGATTCCAAATTCAGTCTCTTTTCTGGGGATAGAAAAATAAAAATGTCCTTGATCTCATTTTGAAATCACTAACATTGTTTTGACGAAATAATAATCATTATTTAATATATATATTAAATAATAATAACTTCATTGGCATGAATTAAAATAAAATCAATGAAAAATTAATTTTACAAATTATCGAATAAAACAAATAAAAATATTACTAGAAATTCAATATGCTGTTCGTTGACAAAAAAGAAATTGAAATAAATTCCAACAGATGAAAATATAATTTTACAAAGCAACAAAAATTTACTTACTCGGAACGAAAGGAACTTATATGTTGGTCGTTCGCAGAACGACCATTGCTATAACGATGCCTTTTCATCTGCTGATAACGTTTTCCTTAGTGAGTGTATGGATGACTAAAAGTGACAAAAAACACATTTTATTTTTGTTTCTTTTCTTTTATGAGTTACTGGGGAATAAATCATACAACTTGCTTAGTGTTAAGCCTGAATTTCATTCGGTCCATAATCTTGAAACTATAATAATCTAAATTCATGTTTATATATATATATATATATATATATATATATATATATATATATATATATATATATATATATATATATAATGTGTGTGTGCGTTTCAATTTAAAATTATAGCGAAGAAAATGTATAAAATTCTGAAGATTGCATATATCATCGAAATTTTAATTTTAAACAAACAAATATTTGTTCATTTTCATAATATTGCGTTGTAATTCAGCTTTCAAATGTATCTCGTACACATTTTATTTTAAAATCCAATCAATGCTTCTATCGCAGAAAGTACAACAGACTTTATTTGTTTTACATAAGCATTAATATGTCGCTACATATTCATGAGCATGTTTCGGTCAGCCAGTTACTAGTAACTAGAAACCTCTTCAGACATATTGCTTATACAAAAGCTTAAGTAATCTCGCTTAAAGATGTTTCTAGTTACTAGTAACTGGCTGATTGAAACATGCTCATGAATGTGTAGCAACATATTAATGCTTATGTAAAACAAATAAAAAATATATCTTGCCTTACTTTGGTATTGAGCACTCTTTTATTAACCTCGGAAAATATTAATATGGTTAATTTTGTTATTTTACCTCTGGAAAATATGAACCTGGAATTATATATATATATATATATATATATATATATATATATATATATATATATATATATAATTTAAAGGAGATTAGAACAATAGTCTAAAGAACTGAGTGCATTTCAATGTAACAGTGAAATTACTAGTTTAATTAAAATGCAGGAAAGAGAAAGTGTTCGTTGTAATTTAGATATATAATAAGCTCGATAGGTAAATATCCTAGAGCTAATTCAATATTAAGTAATGTGATTGATAATTTAAAATTTAAAAATCAAATTATAATTAAATTAAAAATCCGTTTCATAAGAAGGAACAACAACAAAATCAATTATCTGTACGATCGTTTCGGAAAACAATGCTTTTTATTGTGGTAGACATCAAGTTATAATTTAAATTCAAATCTATATTTTACTCTATTTCTTTTCTATCTCTAACCCATATTAATTTTCTTATAAATTTTAAATCCAGACCTTTTATTTCAATTTTTTTCAGATACATCTGCCTTACTTTTAATGCTAGGTTTATTTATGGTGTCTTTTAAATTTAATAAAAACCCTTCAAAATTTGCTGATGAGGAGACCTTGCTTATTAAAAAACTATGTGTAATTATTGTACGTAACTTGATGTCTACCACAATAAAAAGCATTGTTTTCCGAAACGATCGTACAGATAATTGATTTTGCTGTTGTTCCTTCTTATGAAACGGATTTTTAATTTAATTATAATTTGATTTTTAAATTTTAAATTATCAATCACATTATATATATATATATATATATATATATATATATATATATATTTTCAAATTTAATTTTCAAATTCTCAACCACCAATAGCTATAGCTAAAGATACATTACCTGAAAGTACTTTGTTCAAACTCCTCAGCTTAACTTTCACAGGAAACATGAGTTGGAACAGATACATCGAGAGCATTGCCAAGGCTGCTGCAAAGAAGATGGGCTCTCTACAATGCTAGAAAGTTATACACCATTCGCCCGTGTATGGAGAATTGTTGTCACATTTGGCCTGGTGCATCTGCTACTAGTCTCTCCCTCCTGGATAGGGTTCAAAAGAGAGTCGCCAACCTGATAGGTCCTGAACTGTCATCTAAGCTTCAATCTCTGTCCCATCGACGAAATGTTGCATCCCTCTGCCTGTTCTACAAGTATTTTAATGGTGGATGCTCTGATGAACTACAAGCAACTTGTAATCACCCACCCCCTGACATAAATACCTCCAACAAGCAGCAAAGTCCCACCCCATCACAGTAGAAATCCCCAGATATAAGAAAACCTTGTTCTCTAATAGTTTCTTCCCCAGAACTGCTAGACTTTGGAATTCCCTTCTGGGTTACTGCTTCCCCAACTGAACTGACATACAGAACTTCAAGTGTATGTGAACAGACGTCTTGCTGCTCAACTCCCTACATTGTATCCCTGCAACTTACGTCTCTGATAGTAGTCCCCAACATCAAAGTGGCACTGTGCCTTGTTTGGGATTAAAATGTAATAAAAATGTAAATAAAAAAAAATATGCTAATTAGCAAAATTCATAATTACTCACATCTATTTTGCTGATAACATTTCCTCTAATGAGATGTGCCATTCATTGAAAATCCATTAAGGAAAAAACTTTAAAAATTATTTGTACTCCTTTGTCAATAAAGAAATTTTGTTATAATTCTACAAAATTTAATTCAGAATTTAAATATTTGAATAATCTTTTTATTCAAGTATTTATTAAATATTTTTATGTGCACAAAAATTATCCATGAACAGGAGTTTCTTGGTATTACCCGTCGTCAGCATAGCTAAACTTTTAACAAGGATTAAACTCGTAACTGCTCAATCGGCAGCCAGATTTTTTTTCACCAAGCCATGATACCTCATCAAATTTTAGGCACGATTTTTATCCCTTTTAAATGTAAGATCTATTGTTTATTTATTTTTTTTTTTATTAGCGATTCTGTGGTATTTAATTGTTACGCTCACGTGCGCATTGAGGGAGTTACCTGCCCTTTCTTTATTTACATCGCTCCTTTTTGCAAAATTTTTTTTTTTCAATTTTATTACATTTTCACCCCAAACAAGGCAAATCGCCACTTTGATGTAGGGGGTTACTATCAGGGACATAAACTACAGGGGTACTATGTGGGGAGTTGGGCAGCAAGATGTCGGTTCATATTACATTTGAACTTCTGCATGTCAGTACAGTTGGGGAAGCAGGAACCCAGAAGGGAATCCCAAAGTCTAGCGTTTCTGGTGAAGAAACTACTGGAGTAGAAGGCTCTCTTACATCTAGGGATCTCAATTGTGAAGAGGTGGGATTTTGCTGCTTGTCGGGGGGTATTTACGTCGAGGGGGTACAAGTGCTTGCAGTTCGTCAGAGCATTCACCGTTAAACTACTTGTACAATATGTAGAGGGATGCTATATTTCGTCGATGGGACAGAGGCTGGAGCTTAGATGACAGTTCAGGACCTATTAGGTTAGCGACTCTCTTTTGAACCTTGTCTAGGAGCGAGAGACTAATAGCAGATGCACCAGCCCAAACATGACAACAATACTCCATACATGGGCGAATGGTGGCCTTATAGAAGTACAGGATATTTTCGGGTGTTAGTAGCTTTCTAGCATGGTAGAGAGAGCCTAACTTTTTTGCAGCGATCCCGGCAATGCTCTCAATGTAATTTTTCCAACTCATGCTTCCTGAGAATGTTAGGCTGAAGAGTTGAAAAGATGTACTTTCAGATAAAGAGTCTTTGGCCATTGCTATTGGTGGTAGAGAAGGTTTCTTGTACTTATTGAAGGAAACAAGTTTTATCTTGGCAGCATTGAATGTGACCATCCATTTTTGTCCCCATTCCACTACAGATTGGAGTTCGTCCTTTAGTGTTTCTGCCATTTCTTTAGATATGTGTTCATTTTTTTTTTCTGTCATGTCGGTTATAGAGTGTGGTGTCATCAACATATATACCCATCTCACAGACAATTTTGTCAGGGAGGTCATTTATGAATATCAGGAATAATAGAGGTCCAAGGATAGACCCCTGGGGCACTTTCGCATTTATATCATATTGTTTAGATGTACGCCCATCGATGACAAACTGGATTTTTCTCTTATCTAAGAAGGATTTAATTATGTTAAGTATTCTTCCAGTGATACCGTATGATCTGATTTTCCTGAGAAGACCTTCATGTCATACCCCATCAAAAGCCTTAGATATATCTAGAGCTACCACTCTACCTTCCCTTGCTTTGTCGAGTGAATGGTATATACGCTCAGAGGTTACAGTTAGGATGTCTGCTGTGGAACAGGCTTGCCTAAATCCATATTGTTGGTCGGTCAGAAATTTAGCATCTGTACGGTGATGGACTAGAACTTGGTTAATTATAGACTCAAATATTTTGCCGAAAAATGGGATGAGGCTAATGGGGCAGTAATTTACTGGATCGGTTCTTTCGCCAGAATTCTTGAAAATTGGCACCACAGAAGCAGTTTTCCAGCAGGCAGGAAAGCAAGATTCATTAAGGCATTTGTTGTAAAGTTTGGATAGAACCGGAGCTACTTCGGTGGAGCACTTTTTTAATAGCACAGCCAGGATGAGATCAGGTTCACATGCTTTTGAAGTGTCAAGATTTTTTATGATTGCATGCACCTGAGAAGGGGTGATTTCCAGATCGTCTAGTGTGGCGTCTGTCCACAAAGGAAAGTCAGGGAGAGTGTGGTTAGCAGAGTCCAGTGTGGAGTTGGAGGCAAACCGATTGGCAAGCATGTTAGCCTTCTTGGTTACTGAGCAAACAACCTCATGATTGTTGGATAGTGGGGGAATTGTTGATTTCCCATTATTTACTACACTGTTGTTGATTTTCCAGAAGTCACGGGTTCCTAATTTCTGTGCTTCGATGCATTTTTTGGTGGTTTCAGTAAATTCTCTCTTAGCTGTCATTATTTCTTTCTTACAATTATTTCTGGACTCTATATACTTCTGTCTGTTTGAACTGGACTTATGTTGGTTAAATCTGTGGTACGCATGCTGCCTTTGCGCAATGGCAGCTGCACAAGTAGAAGTAAACCATTGGGGAGAGTGGGGCTTGCTACAAAACTTCTGCATGGGAAAATGTGTTTCAATTGCTGTTTTGAACCATTCAGTGGTCTCATGTGCGCACTGATCAGCAGGAAGTGAAAAGATATTTTGCCATGGTGTGTCTCTGATGAGATCCCTAATGGCTTCCCAGTCCTTTTTATAATATCTCGTTTTGAGCAATGGCTCTTCAGTTTTGGCTCTAGAGTTTAGGGCGACTTTAACTATTACAACTACATGATCAGCATTCCCAAGTGGGCTGTGGGCATTCGTAACACAAACATTGGGAACTGTGGTCAGAAACAAATCTAAAAGTGATGCGTGTTGTTCTTGCTGGTCAGAGAAACGGGTTGGAAACGTAACCGTCTGCGATAGGGAATGAGAGAGAGAAGCTATGTGTTGTGCAACCAGCTGCGTCTGTGTAAGTAGAAAATCCAAGCCAGTTACTGTGGTGGACATTGAAGTCACCAAATACATGCACTTGTGCGCTAGTGTCAAGGGAAAGTGCTGTATCTATGCTGTCAGAGACTTTGTTTATTAGGGTACAGTCCTGGGTCGAGGGAGAGCGGTAGAGAAAATAAAAGTAACTAATATTATGTCGCATGTTAAGTCTAAAGCACATAAATGATTCTAGTTTTGTTTCTCTAGTCAAGGGGAGGGTGTTTTGAATGTAGACTCAAAGCTTGTGTATATGTCTGTCAGAGTCCTTACGGCAGAGGGGGAGATATCCGGGCACATTAAAGTAGTTAGAGGGGATGGAGGAGTGTAGGTTAGTCTCACTTAGTGCTAAGATATCCGGGGTATTTTTTAGGAGAAATGCTTCAACATCATTTAAATTAGTTCTAAACCCACGGATGTTTGTAAATGCAAGCCTCAAAGGAGGAGGCAATCTGGTTTTGTTTGAGTTTTGCTCTGGTTCAAGAAGCATAATTTTAGATTGTACTGTCATTATTTTTTTTTTTTTTTTTTAGAGTTTCAGTTTAGGTAAGGGGTACTGAACAAGTGGTTATGCAGAATGCTAGACATGCAACACAAGTAGACCATCAGCTGACCCTCCATCTACTAGGATTGTGGTCTCAGGAAAGCCCATCGGGGATGAGTGCAGGGTCCCTTTCCATTCTCTATCTATATAAAAGCCAAGTACGTCCAAGGATGGAATACTGTTGCCATATCTGGGCAGGAGCTGCTAAAAACAGCCTATCCTGCCTTGACAGAGTACAAAATAGACTTCGTGGCTTAGTGGGGGATGCCCTTTTCTCTACCCTGCAACCTCTCTCCCACAGAAGAGACGTTGCGAGCCTGTCCTTGTTTTATCGTTATTTCCATGGCAGATGCTCGTCTGAACTCCAATCTCTGGTCCCCCCTCGCCAATCTTTCACGAAAAACACCCGTCTAGCTGAATCCACTGTGAAAAATTTCCTCCACTCTATATCTGTGCCTAAATCAAAACGCGGATTCCATGAACAAAGCTTCTTTCTTAGAACTGCACGCCTGTGGAACTCTGTTCCGTCTGCCTGCTTCCCTCCGGACTACAACTTGGATGTCTTCAAGTCCAATGTTAACAAATTCCTAACGAACCGCCCCCTTAAGTAAACACTTCAGCAAATCTCCTCACTAACTTAATGTATTTGCAATAACCCTTATCCCTGAGTGGCTTCCGGGCCTTGATAAGTGGTGATCACTGTGTAAAAAAAAAAAAAAAAAAAAGACATTGCTCTGCAAACATCCCAATATTATTCAACTGTTGATGGAGCAGCCGCTTTAAGCGCTACCAAAGAGATAGGGCTCCAGTACTACCAGTCGGAAACAGCAGCCAGGAACTGTCAATCTGGTACCCTCAACCCATCAGACGATGGTCAACCGAATCTACCTGTACTGGCATTATGGCATTCAAGCACTCCCAAGTGCCCAGTTTAGAGGGATGGGATGTGTCAGGAGAGGGAAAAATGACGTTCATTGCCCTAGTCAGGAAACGAGATCGACCACTGAGTGTTTCTGTCGAATCCCTGTGATTCGACCTCTATGCCTGGCATAGGTAGTTAATGTTACTGAGTTAGTATGTAAATGTTATATATCTACTGAAAAATTACACTCCTCAAATTGATTAAGGGGCATTGCTATTTCATTGTTACTGGAGGAGAGGGTGAGTAAAAGTCCATGCAGTGGAAGCAGCTATATTTGCAACAGGTTTGATGGAAGGAGTTAGTATATGTTTTAATATTTTTCCTTTAAATTTAAAAATTTTTTTCCTTATTTTTATGTTGCCTTAGGAATAGGATAACGCATTACAGAATGGCTTGATATTAAGAATTGACCAAAAATGTGATTGCCCAGGCTCTGGGTATTTTAGATGGCAGGAGGGTTAAGATGTATCTTCAATGTAGATACAAGTAACGTCATTTTTGATATGATGTACAATACAGTACAGGTATAATTGGAAGTAAAATTATAAGCTATGTCGTGTTCAATATGTATAATAAAGTAAACAGATATATGGGCAGATTTCCTTCAGATGCGAATATATGGAAGTTGTACGTATTAAGTATGTTTCCACTTCTAACGGAGATATCTTCAGCTTTCATTTAAAAATCATGAAGTTGTATATTGCATTATAGAGTATCGGTTCAGTTTTTGTGTTTATCATTGCAAAACTAAGGAATAGACAGCTATTGCTATGTAATGTAGATAGCTGTAAATCTAAGTACTATGGCTAGTAAGTATCTATCTGGGTAAGAATAAACTAATGCATGCCTTAGCAGTAGCAATGTATAGATGTTTAGTTATAATGACTTTCAATCGGTCAGCATGAGAAGGTAAAGGGCTGAAAGATAAGAAACCCCCTAAATATTTAATAACTAAAAATTAAATAGCATAAGATTATATATATCCAAAAGAGCATATGCGTATCACACATTGGCGGAGGAAAATATATTCTTCATACAAAATTCTATGACAAAATAATATCCATCTAGAAGATCACTTAAAATAAGGTCAGCAGAATTCATATAAAGACGCTAGGAAATTAAAGCATCTCGAGAGATGAAGTCCATGGATTCTTACTGAGGGAATCCTCAAGTATAGAGATAGAAATCACTTCAAAGTTAAAAATGTATCACCATTAATGAGGGACTTTAATGTCGTATAAAATTAGATGAAAGTTGACAATCAAACTAAGAATGCAAAAAAAAAAAAAAAAAATTAAATAAATAATAATAATAATAATAATAATAATAATAATACAGTAGAATGGAAGGTTGAAAACTTTATAATACAGAAAATGGAGAGGAGTAAGAAACCTGTCTTACTGCCAGGCTATCTAAAAATAATATAGGTAGATAAATAAAAATAGAAAAATAAAAAACTTTGGATGAAGAAATAGAGAGGAACCAAAGAGAAATGTAATGGGAGAAAGAGAGGAAGAAGGTAACTAGGTATAAATGTGGAAAGGGTATTTTCAGATAACTGGGAGTGGGATGGGGTAAACTTGAATTGGCAGCTTTTAAATGAGTTAAATTTCACATAAGGTTTGTGTTGCGAGTGGAATTTAAGTGTGAGTTTGGAGTAGAATTATATGGAAGGAAAAAGTTAAACTTAAATGGAAAGTGGAGAGCAAAAAGAAAATTAGTCATATTCAATAGATCTGCGCAAAGGCTATGAAGATAGAAATCAATTAAGATGAGGGGAGGAGGGTTAAAAGTAGTTTGAGGGTAGCAAGTATATTAATGGAATTAAAAGTTAAAAGTTAAGAATGGGCTCAACGGGGTCAACCAATTAGAAAACGGTGGAGGCTAAAAGTGAAAAGGAGGAAATATTCCTAGAGATCTGATAATCTGCACTGACTGAATTTAAGGGGAGCTTACGCGTAAGGGGAGTGTAGTGGCGAGGAGCAGGGGGGATATGGCGCAAAACTTTCATGGGGTGTTACAGGGTGTGGAAAGAAAATGGGCCAAGTGTAATAGTGGTTATGCAAATATGAAATTATGATAAAGATATCAGTTGCAGTTAAATTAATTTCAAACCAAGTTAAATAGAATCTGATCAAGTTATCTCATTGACGTTAAGACATTGAGATATGATCAAATCAAGGTTATCTGTGGAAAAGTTCTATGATTAGGTTGGTGCCAAAATAAAGTTAAACATCAAAAACGACATTATTTTTGAACCAACCCAATACATAGATTTAAAAGTGTGATAAGGGTTGGAGAAGTGTGGGTTGAGTGTATAATGCTACTAAGTAAGGTAGGAGTAGATATTATTGAGGTATACTACACTTAATGAATAGAAAGTTATTGCCAGATTAATAGAGATTGATAGTATAATGTCCAAATAGTTTTGGGGTAAATTACGGGTAAGTGCAGGTTTAAAGGGTGTTTCAATGGAGATACCTGTTATGGAGGTATTTTAAATTATCTGATGCAACAAGGTTAGTTGGCTCTTCAGATTATAATAAGGATAAAAAGAAAAGAGAAAGGGTTAATAGTGTGTATACGAATTTCAAGAGACAGCAGATAGGATTAAATCTTAATTAGGGGTGGTTTATAAGTGAGGTTCAGGAAGCGCCCGAACTTAAATAAGGTCTTCTATGTGTTTTGACTATTGTCCTGGCTTCAGCACTGCATAGGTTGCAAAACTTTCATCCTTAAATTTTTGAAGTATGGACTATTTTAAAGAGTAATTGCTGTTACTTGTATTAAAGTTTCTTATTAAGGTGGTTAGTGAGGTATTTCTGTTAGTAGAGTTTCTAGCAAAAGAGAAGATAGGATTAGAGATGTGGGTTTTAATGGAGTATGTGGACACTCCAATATAAGTGCTTATTGTATAAAGTACATAAGAAAAAAAGGTGGATTAGTATGGTTAGTAGTTGGGGGACATCTGGGTTATGTTCTCCATTGATGGGTTTGAGGAAGTAAGGAGCTTTGTGGAGTTATAGAGGATATGGTATGTTTCCTAAGGGGTGTTGTTTTGGTTTGGATCCAAGGTCTCAACTGAGTTATTGTTGTTTGATATATCTATACTGTATAGGTAGATTTGGATTAAGTTATAAGGGAGCACAGTGACTGTGGACGTATAAATTACATCATTATGGATGCAATTCATTATTAAAGAGGAAATGCTGGGAGGATTGGCAGTTACAATTTGAGCTGTTACATGCAGCTATATTATTTAAGTGGGCATTTTTAAATTTTATTATTAGTAATATTTATTATGGTTTGGGTTATGTTGGGCACAGTTGGAAAAGGGATTTTTCTAGAATTTTTGTTTAAGATTATGCTAATGTGGGTGTTTGAAAGCGTTTTCAATGGTTTTGAAAAATATTTTAGGAACATTCACTTTAATTCTATTATTTATGGGAGGGTGGGGTTAAATCATATATTATTCTTTCTTCTAAGTCTTTTATTTTCTATACTTGCTGGCAGTTCTTTATTAAATGATTATTTCTGTTGGTATTTTTACCTTTACGTTTAGTTTGCTTTATTGTCATATTATGTGTAACTATTTAAGGTTTTCTATTATTATTCTGTTGGCAAGGATCTTTTCTCGGAGTATGCAGAGTTTGTCAAAGCAATATAAAAATTCAAATTAACATCAAATATGGTTTCATTTGCTGATATATTGGAGATTCTATTTGAAACCGATGGGATGATAGCATTGACATATTTAGGGTGGTTAGAGAATTTATGGACCTGGAACAGTGAGGGCTAAAGCTTACAGTATATGTTATATGATCCTGAGTTTAGGTCAAGTTTTCTTCTCCTGGTCAATAGTTATAGCAAGGCCATAATTCACAAAGAAAATTTCCACTTCATGAATTGGACTGCTGTATGATGTAGGTCTAGTAGTGATAAAGACGGTGATTGAAATTGGAACTCAGTTCAGTGATCAAAGCTGTGCTACGTTCTTATATATTGTTTGATTATGCTTCTTCTTTAAGTATTCAGCTTCATATATTTTAATAATCCCGACTAAAGAATTCACCCAAACGGTTTCAACTCTAGCGATATATATATAATGTTCTCGTGATATAAACATTGTTTAAAATTTAAATTGAAATATGTTTTACCTTTATAAACCAATTACAACGCAAAGATTTTTTATAAAATAAATATTTATTTGTTTAAAATCAAATTTTTCAACGTTATACTGCTTCTCCAGAAGATTTTTTTTCTTTTCTTGGTCGCATGCTGTTAAAATGTAGGAAAATGGCAGTAAAAATAGAGTCCGTGTGCGTTTCTTCAACACTGATGTTTTTGAATGTCCAGGAGCTACGTATGGTGTGTGCGGAGTGAATTAGGTAAGACTCTGTTCTGTGCAAAAAAGATTAACCTGAAGAGGGCATATAATGTTGAAATGTTGAAATTTTTTATCTGACGCTGTTCCTTGATAGAACGTAAATGTGTAAAAAATTTGTGAAAAGGTGCCAATTTGCTGAAATTGTGGTCATCAGGTGTGAGAAATATGGTGTCTCCATGTGTGATCATCAGGACCTTTCATCCATAGGACAACCTTATTTATGTGTGACACAAATTTGCTGAAATCAAGGCTGCCAGTTTGTAGGGACGACTGAGTTTGTGTGTGCTGCCATTCCACTAAAGTCAGAGTCCAGTTTGTAGAGAGGCTATGCTTTGTTTAATCTTCGATTTTTGAGTGATTATCAGCATGAATCGCTACTTTTTAAATTTTTTTTTATTACATTTTCACCCCAAACAAGGCACATTGCCACTTTGGTGTAGGGGGCTACTATCAGGGGAAACAACTACTGAGGTACTATGTAGGGATTTGGGCAGCAAGATGTTGGTTCACGTTGCACTTGAACTTCTGCATGTCAGTACAGTTGGGGAAGCAGTGACCTGGAATGGAATTCCAAAGTCTAGCGGTTCTGGGGAAGAAACTACCGGAGTAGAAAGATCTTTTACATCTAGGGATCTCTACAGTGTGGGGGTGGGATTTTGCAGCTTGTCAGGTCTGTCGAGGGTGTTCATGTCGTGGGGGCACAAGTGCTTGCAGTTCGTCAGAGCATTCACCATTAAAATACTTGTAGAACAGGCAGAGGGATGCAACGTTTTGTCGATGGGACAGAGGCTGAAGCTTAGATGCCAGTTTAGGGCCTATTAGATTTGCAACTCTCTTTTGAACCCTGTCAAGGAGTGAGAGACTAGTAGCCGATGCACCAGCCCAAATATGACAGCAATACTCCATACATGGGCGAATGGTTGCCTTATAGAGATACAGGATACTTTTGGGTGTTAGTAGTTTTTTAGTACGGTAGAGAGAGCCCACCTTCTTTGCAGCGGCCCTGGCAATGCCCTTGATGTAATTGTTCCAACTCATGTTTCCTGTGAACGTTAGGCCAAGGAGCTTGAAAGACGTACTCTCAGATAAAGAGTCTTTGGCCATTGCTATAGGTGGTAGAGAAGGTTTCTTGTAACTATTGAATGAAACCAGTTTAGTCTTGGCGGCATTGAATGTGACCATCCATTTTTGTCCCCATTCCACTACTGATTAGAGGTCATCCTCTAGTGTTTCTGCCATTACTTTAGATATATGTTCATTTGTTTTCCTGTCATGCCTGCTATAGAGTGTGGTGTCATCAGCATATATACCCATCTCAGAGGCAATTTTGTCAGGGAGGTCATTTATGAATATCAGGAACGTAGAGGTCCAAGGATAGATCCCTGGGGCACTCCCGCATTTATATCACATTGTTTAGATGTACGACCGTCAAGGACAACCTGGATTTTTCTCTTATCTAAGAAGGATTTAATTATGTTAAGTATATATTTAATTATTTTAATTATGTTAAGTATTCCACATTAAGTATATATTTAATTATTTAATTATGTTAAGTATTCCACCAGTGATACCATATGATCTAATCTTCCTGAGGAGACCCTCATTCCATACCCTGTCAAAAGCCTTAGATATATCTAGAGCTACTGCTCTGCCCTCTCCCGCTTTGTCCAGTGAATGGTATATGTGTTCAGAGATTATAGTGAGGATGTCTGCTGTGGAACGGGCTTGTCTAAATCCATATTGTTGGTCGGTCAGTCCTTCTAGAATGTGCACTGTCTCCCTATGTGGGTGAAATTAAAAAGATTGGGGTCCATTAAAAATGCAGTGAGATGTGTATTTTTTTATGAAGCAAGAGTTCGGGAACATCATTCAAGTGCAAAAAATATTGCATAATTATAAATACATTGCTGGTAGTTTTTGGAAACTGAGGAAATTATTAATGTTAGCGTAATTTTATGAAGAAAACTTTACGAATGAAAAATACTAGGGAGAAAAAGTTTGTAAGCATAGAATATTCATCTATTGTTGCTTCCTTAGTAAGGGATCGAGTATTTCATCTGTTTACAGTTTTTTATAACACTTTTACTGGTACCAGTTTTTTATGTTGAGGTCCACATGATGATAATTTTGAGTCTTCAAAAAGCTGTCTGAAGATTACAGAATCGTTGCTGAGACTTTGGTTTTCTTGGCAATGCTGTTTTGTCTGGACTGTTTCAATTTTGGTGTGCTAAGTCTTTTATATCGAGTTTCTAGAATATTCCAACCCATTTTCTGTCTTCATACACAAAGAGATAAAAATATAGTCCCATTGATTTGTGACAAAATGACACATTACAGCTGTGTCTCTTACGTGATACAGGTTTGCATAAGTGACCAGTGAAAAAATCAAATTGTTCCTGAAATAAATAAATTCCAACTGTATAGATTCTTAAATGAACAATCAGTCTGCACACGTTGGATGAGAGGACTGCCGAAGATAACTGATAAGGTCCAACCCCAGTACCACTGCCTGGTATTGGAATATGAGAAAACAGGAAAATTGCTATAATTGTTTCATAATCTATTGACATACGATTAAGTTGGAGTTATGAAATCAGGTTCAGCAACTAAAAAGCAAGTGGGTCCAAAGACTAAGCAAGGCATTTTATTTTTATATATTTATTCATGTTTTTTTTTCTCTTTTTGGTTTGAACTTGTGGACTTTTTGCATCTCTTCTTTTATCACCTCTTTACATTTTTAAGAAATTCTAGTAAAGAATTTTTTTATTTGCTATGAGGAGGTATGTAATGTAGTTTGGCTCTACCAGAAAATAATGACCTGTGCCAAGTCAGCAATTTAATGTGTTATGTGGCATGACGTCATTGAATGGAATGCATATACAGGTATAAAGATCAGAAGGAAAGGGGTGGAGAAGCTAAAAGAAGATAAAGAAAAAGCGATTTGGAAGTTACACTCGACAAGCACACAAGTCAATCCCTCCTAATTCTTTGAACGCAAGCCAGCCAGCCTAGTAGCTGTGTTTGGCACTGTGTATTGAGAGCCAGCTGTGTCTGGCACAATGTATTGAAAACCAGCTGTCTGGTGGCATGTAATGAGAGCCAACTGTGTCTGGTGCTGTGTATTGAAAGCCAGCTGTGTCTGGTATCGTGTATTAAGAGCCAGCTGTGTCTGGAGCTGTGTATTCAGCCATGTATTGTTGATGTGGCAGTCTGAGAGAACAACAACTTTACAGATGTTTGTTGTGACTTTCTGAGAGGATCAGACCTCTTTCTCTCTGGGCAGAAACAACCGTGATATTTTCTGTACATTACTGTCAACATATTTCTCTTTTAGCATCTAATTTGTTAATGTGCTTGAACATGTTAAAGTGGCCAGTCAATAATACCAAAACTATATCATTGACATGGCAAGTTGGTTAATAATAGCTAATTTGTTTTAGTTTGTGAGTTGCGTTTTGCCATTTCATTTTTTACTTGAGTGTGTGTGAATATATGCCTTTTTAAACTGTTTTTGTGGGAAAACAGTGAACCACACACATGACATGCATGGGGTTTTTCTCCTGTGTGTACAAACATATGAGTTTTTAAATGCGCTTTTTGTGAAAACGCTGAGCCACACACTTCACATGAATAAGGTTTTTCGTTTGTGTGTATAAACATATGACTTTCTAAATGTATTTTTTGTGAAAATGCCAAACCACAAATTTCACATGAATGAGGCTTTTCGCCGGTGTGTGTGAAAACATGACGTTTTAAATGTGATCTTTGTGAAAATGCAGACGCACACACTTGACATGAATAAGGCTTTTCACCCGTGTGTGTTCGCATGTGTCGCTTTAAACTGATTTTGTGTGAAAATGATGAACCACAAATTTCACAAGAGAAAGGTTTTTCGCCTGTGTGGGTTAACATGTGAGTTTTTAAATTACGATTGCGTGAAAATGTCGAAGCACACAATTCACATGTATATCGTTTCGCAATGGAGTGAGTTCGTCTGTTTAAATCTTCATTACAAGAATAATCAGAATCAAACACCTCGCTTTTGCATGTTTCCTTTGAAACCATTCTCAGTTAGAAATGCTATTGTATATCACAGTACAAAAGGTTGTTGTAAGAATTTTCTTGAAAAAAATTCCAGCTTTTTCCACCACAAAACAATGAAAATAAGTGAGAAAATCCAGGCAGTTGAAACCTGAAAATACAATTCATATATAAATTATATTGCTTCATCAGAATAATTTGTAAGAGAAATCAGATGTTTAAAACAGTTAAATACATTAAAAAAAAAAATTTCTTTATCCATTAATTTCAAAGTTCTATTGCAATATGTCTGTTTAAATATTCATGACAAGAATAATCGGAATCATTGTTTCCTTACTAATGTTTTAATTTTTCTTCTCTTTTTGTGAAAATATGGTAATTCTTCAAAATGCCATAAAATCGCCAATTACTTAAGTTTAAACTTTTTGTAATTTCGAAACTACCGTTTTTTTTCCAATTTTATTTTTATATTTTTTAAATATCTCATTTTGGAAAATTCAAACTATTCTTAATTTCTTATTTTCACATTGAAACCATGCTCAGCTAGAAATACTATCCCCTATGACTGTGTAATTCCTACAGCTACATACATAGAAAATGAGGCTATTAAACCTGATATATTGATAAGATATAAGGAGAAAGAAGCAACCTTAGTAGAAGCTGGTGTTCTTAATGATGTTGGGTTGAAAAGGTCTGAGATGGAAAAAATACCAAAGTGTGCACTTAAAATAAAACTGGAATCTTAGGGAGATTTCCATCATTCCAGTAATTATAAGAGCAACTAAACTCATAAAAAAGAATTTCAAAAACTACATGGAAAATATACCCGGTAAACCAAGTGCAGAAGAGATTAAAATAATTGCACTGAAATGGAAAGTTAGAATCTTAAAAAGATCTCGGAATATATGAGATAGCAAATGGATGTCTGACAACGTCAGCTAAAAGAAAATAATAACATTTTTTAAAAAAAGTATTAATAATATGCATTACAAGGAGACTTATAATATCAATGTCAAAACAAACAAATGGTATAAAACAGTTTTGTCAATAACCTCTAATTATTCAAACTGGTTAAATACATCTCGTTTTTTTATGTAACTTAAATATTTACAGCCATACTTAAGTGAAATTTTACACATAAAATCGTGGCTAGTTTTCATCAGTTTAAAAATATAAGTTTTCATCAGTTTAAAAATATAAGTTTTCATCAGTTTAAAAATATAAGTTTTCATCAGTTTAAAAATATAAGTTTTCATCAGTTTAAAAATATAAGTTTCTGAAATATGTTAACTACGAAATTTCCGAAAATGTAAACGAATGTTTAGTGGGACATGATAAGTTGCAAGTGGGGCAGGTTATCTCAATATTCCATAAGAATCTTTCACTTAGTGATACAAGCACCAAGTGAAAGAGTGTTTCAGCAATCTGGCCCACCATGCATACCGTTTTATTTTATAACTTAAATATTTATGGTTATTTTCTAAAGTAATTATAAACATTATATCATAGCTTTTTCTTGATCTATCATAGCTTTTTCATCCCCTGCTCCATTTTTCTACCCATTGTCTCTCCCTCTCCACCAAGAAGACACCACGTTACTAACATTCATCAATTTATGTTACTGATCTTCATTGCAATAATTGAAATAAAATGTAATATTATTCTGCAGAGATACAAAAAGATTGATAGTTTGTCGTGATGATTTGAATCATTTGAAGGCATACGAAACATGATATTCTATAAATGTGGTAAAGAATTAGACGAATTGAGCCATAAAAAATTATATAAATAGAATTATGTGCATCTCTATATTTACAAGGTGCGATATATATATTTCTATCTCCTAAATTAATGAATAGATCATTATGAATTTTAAAATATATATTCATGGGAACATGGCAAGTGACCTAAGCACATTACATTTTGTAAATTTGTCATGTTCCTCAACTTTTATGCTTAGTGAGTACATGTATATAAAGTTAGGTTTGCTTATATATATATATATATATATATATATATATATAGATTATAGTGTTGAGACAATTAGTCAGAATTGGAAATAAAAAAATCGTAACTTTTTGGTGTATCAGAATCAGAAAATTTTGTGCCAATTTTCCGATGCTAAAAACAATTCTTTCAATTGTTTCTCTTTTTTTGTTTAAAACTCAACTACTGTTGTTGAATAGTATCCTGGGCAATGCCGGAATGGTTGCTGGTTGTGTAAACACGTATATGGAGCTGAATGCACACACGCAAATATTATGGAAATCTTCAAACCAAGAAATGTCATCAAAAGTCATAACAATTGCAAGAAGTGAGCAGAAACTTTGAAATCTAAATTCTTCAATTGACAAGTTTTGAAAACAGTCATATTGAAATTTGGCCCTTGGACGAATTTAATAAGGGCCAGTGGAATGCGGCATGGAAAAATGAAATTCCTATCTAACTTTTTTGTAAATAAAAAATACCAACCAAGGAAAACGTCAGTTAGAGAGAAGGGCATCAAGACGACGAGTTGTCATTTTGTGTCACTCACACCCATATCTCTCTCTCTCTCTCTTTCTCTCTCTCTCCATAGTACATTAAGAAAGAATTGAACATGAAATAAATTGTCATTCTTTTTTATAAACTTACGTCAAGTGGGTTTTTTTTTTGTGAAACAACTAATTGTCTTATATACATTCGTCAAGAACTTGAAACTCTATTGAACAGATTAAATAGACGACACGTTTAAAAAACTTAAGAACTACAGTATAACATAACACTGTTATTAGTAATAATATAATAATTATTTATATATTTTGAACTATTTTTGAACTGCGTGGACTAATGGGAATTACACAGAAGCTATGAAACTATCATAGAATACTTTGATAACAATGGAGCGATTACCCATATCATTCCTCCTGCAATCTACGTATGACTTTTTACCAACCTCAAACGGTAGGATTATACAGACAATGATGCTTGCATATTATGTCAAAGCAGCCAATGAATACTGCATCATGTACTCTCATAAATCATTTTTTATGTACACTTGACGCCATAATAAGATACTGGAAGTGATTAGGGTCTCGTCACAATTTTGCCAACAGAAAACAAGTGTATTTATGCCAGTAACGTCAAAATCTTGCATTCTGGTGATGAAGTCGCTGAAGGCGTATTTGATATTGCTTAGGTTTTTGAAGCATCATTTTTCACACAGAGAGTTGGTAAGATGTTTGAAAAAGAGGTAATTGGTAGGTGAGAGTTTGGAGAGTATGGTCGATGCAGCAGAGTTTAGTAGCCCAATTCATTCAACTTCTGTAGTGTGGGTTTAGCAACATGCAGTCGGGCATTGTCGTGGAGGAGATTTGAGGTTTTTCTGTTGAGTAATGCTGGGTGTTGTTGTTGAAGTTTCTTATGCATTTCATCCATTTGTTGACAGTACTTCACTGTCATAATGGTTTTGCATGCATTTATAAAACATGACCACCAAAACAGTTAGCATGATCTTCTTTTGGTGGAAGTGGCTTTGGAAAATGCTGTGGAACTTTGTTGGCATCTAACCACTGAGCTGAGTGTTGCTGGTTGTCGTAAAGAATACACTTTTCATCGTAAGTCACAACCTGGTCAAGAAACAGGTCATTTTTATTGTGTAAAAGAAGAGAAGATGACATTTCTTTTAGTTGTCATTCACGTCATGAGGCACTCATTTATCAAGTTTTGTCTTTCTAATCTCTTTCAAGTGGTTGGAAATGATCGTATATGTTATGTCTAATTCAGAAGCACATTCTCAAACAGTTGTGCATGGATTGGTTTCAACTCAGGCTCTTAATTGATCGTTGTCAACATCTTATAGCAAACCACTACACTCAACATCTTCAAGACTCTCATTGCTACCACAAAATTTCTTAAACCACCATCGTGCTGTGCATTCAGTAATAGTTCCTGGTCCAAATGCTTCATTGATGTCACGAGCTGTTTCAGCAGCTTTTTGACTTTGAATAAATTGAAACAAGAAAATTGTGCGAATTTGCTTTTTTTTCCATCTTGTATTTAACATTCTGAAAAGAAGACATAATTGTTTGAAAACGATTGTAATTTTAACAATTAGATAGAGCGAAAAATGGGTTTAAAAAAGGATATATAATGTAAAGGTATTATAATGAAAACTTATTTGAAAATACATCATTTCAAATCAAAATTTAAACTTCTGCAAGAACCTTCTTGTGAATCTAATATACTTTGTTTTCTTTCTTTCTCTCTCTCTCTCTCTATATATATATATATATATATACCACATAATAAACTTCTAAACAAATAAACTGATCATTATAAATTTTTGTACACAACATCTAGGCATAATGTTAAGTGATATGAACTATATTTAGTTTAATTTCGTTTCATACAAAGTGGGTTAAAAAGGGTGAAAACTGTTTGTGAAAATTCAGATTTGTGTTACATTTTAATTAAAAATGATAGTCATTCATTAATAAATTTTTTAAGTTAAGGGATTTTTGGGGCTATATGATGTTATTCTGTATATGCGAAACAAAATTAATGCTGAAAACAATAAATAATCTTTACTTATATATTCATATATATATATCTATATATATACGTGGGTCGTAACAAGCACAATCTACTCGCCAGAATCACCTACACACAATCTGCAGAACGCCCCCCCCCCTCCTTTCCAGTGTCCTGCCTTTATAGCGGCCGGGAACGACATATTTGCATAATCGCGCGAGAACAGACGTGATTCAACGATAATTACATTGGGTAAACGCTAATAAAAGCCCATGGACGCCATCTTGGAACTCTCTCTTTCGCTCAGCCCAAAACAGACATATCCGAGGTAAGCTCTCTATTTCTTATTTTGGTTACTGCTAATTCTGCTACAGTTTTCAAGCCCTTGTGCGATGACACAAATTTCTGTGTCACACCCAGACCCTTACCTGGTGTTGGTATACCTGAAGTTGCTGCTTGTTTTTGCAGCTGAGTGAGCAAGGTACTGGGGTATACTGTTCAATCCAGCAAAAACAGTTGTGCTATTGTCCTCTAATTCCTCTTTCCTGTCCCTATCCATAGGATTTGGATTCAAGACACATTTGTGCCATTATTGAAATGTCATAACTATCTAAGAGTAATAATAACTAGCAATCTTAGGTCTGACGACCACTTGTCTTATATATCCAAGGGGGTTAATAGAGAGCTTTACATGTTGCATATCCTGAGCTACGAAATTCCTCATGAAAGGCATTTGCTGACTAGGCTTTAGAAGGCAATGATTCATCCTCATATGTTCTCTGATTCTCTTAAGTATACTACATATTCCCTGCTATGCCCCTGTTCCTTCTGGAGTATATGATCTGCTTGGGTTAGAAATGCTGTCTACTCACCAGAATGTGTCTGTTGCATCTGTTGCCTACAGATTATTTCATGGGTCTTGCCCTGTTGCAATGTTTAAATATTGCCCTGTGCTGCAGCTGAACAGACCAAACCTGCAATGATATACATTCACATTAGATCCACTGCAAAATCAAACTGATGTTTGCCCAGAGATGTACCAGCGATCTCCTTTTGCATTGTGTCCTGTAATCCTGAATGTGCTGCCTCAAATCTGTGTGAATAAACATGTATCACTGTGTTTAGGACACACCTCTACTGCCTGGAATAATGAACTAATCCATGATGTCACTTCCAGGTAACGAGAACCAGTTTACCTAAAGGAGTCAGAGATAGACATGTGGATAGTATGATCATCACCACTTGTCCAGCAGTGAGCAAATATATTGCTCAATTACTTCTTTCATGTATTTTTGTTAAGACATATTTATTTCATTGTTACTGTGTCTTTCTCGTCAATTATTCAACAACTAACACCACAACACACTGTCACATTTTCAGAGCTCTGTATTGTTTAACCATTATAATGTTCCTCAGTTTTATGCATCCCTTAATTAGCTAGGCAGCCTTTGTCTATTGCTAACAGTTTTTATGACCATGGCTTAATAAAGAAAAAACAAATTCTTTTCAAGATTTTAATAAACTTGTGAGATTTTCATCTTGTGCCATTTCTTCCTGTTAATCCACTTATTCCACTTTTATCGTGCCATTGTTATCGTGCCATTTCATCTCTCTTCAGAACACTTCTAAAATCTATCAATTAATCCACTGATGAATTTGTTGTCTGATTTTTTGCAGATTTCTTTTAATAATTTTTAAGTGCTTGTGCAGAATGGTGAACTTTGAAAGAAACTCATTTTACATGTCTTGTCAAAATCAATATAAATTTTAAAAATCACAAAAAATAATCTTATAAAAAATAATTACAAGTAAAAACAAAATGCTGTTTAGTATCAACTAAAGACTTAATTTTACAAAGTTGATTTTTAGGGGTATTCGGGTCTGTTTTGAACTCTTATTGCATTTAAAATTGTGGCAGACAAGTACTTTTAATGATATCATGGTTTTCCAATATATCAATAATAACAACAATGATAACTTTAACTTAAGTCAAATGACAAAGTAATAAATTCTGAATTACAAGCTTAGTGTTTTACTTTTTCCAAACAATTTGGACAAATCCACTCTCCAAGAGTATCTTGTTGTTTCACCCCCACACAGTAAAAATAGTATCAACACTGACAGGACCACCTTTTCTCCATAAATCCAGAGAAAATAAATATTTTAAGGAATGACTCGTTTTGCAACTATCCCTTAATACAGAGGCTGAGCGAACTTTAGCATCATTCCCATCAATGAGTCTAAGTACTTTGCCTAGAATCCAAAAGTTTCAAGTTTTATTTAGAGATTAACTTAACACAATTTCTCCAACCGACACCTGAGGGTGATCACCCAATATATTAGCTCTCTCAAGGACAACAAGTAATCATTGTGCCATATCTTTCTGAAATTTTCAATATATCTGTGTCACAATTCCAGAAATTGCAAAAGTTTTGCTGGACTAGGAGGATCAGGACACAAATCGTCTGATCCATAATTATTGATCAACAAATGTGGATTATAACCTGTTTGTAAAAAATGATTAAGGAGTTAAAATATTGAGATCCTCTTCAAAAGCCGTAATATATGTAACAGTGTTTGCTTTCTCTACATCGGAAAGGATAGTTAAGAAGTCAAAATAGCAGATGTTCTTTCTACCTATTAAGTTTTTCAAACATTGATTGTTTTTATCATTTTCTCCCATGCACCACCATGCCAAGCCGAATAAAGAGAAATGGTAAGATGACTAATGGAAGTTGACCTAAATTTTTCTTTGAATTTGCCTGAAACAAACATTTCAGATAACATGATGCCGGATGCTAAGGAGGTCTTTGCATTGTCTGAATAAACACGTGTAGAAACACCAAACAGATTAGTAAACCTAATAAACACAAATATAAGGGATGTAGTGCTCATATCCATCAATAGCTCCAGATGTACGGCATGTAGACTCATGCAGATGAACAACAAGGCATACATTTTCATGTCTTCATTGTTTTTTTTACCAAAAGCGATCGGCAAAGTCAATACCCACTTGTTGAAATGGGTGAACAAAATTTGCCCAATGAATGGGCAGCTCAGAACCACAAGGGTGTTTTATATGGCAACAAATTAATTTTTTTACAAGTGATCCAATTACAGAGAATTTCCGTTACCGATTGCCTCCCTTGTGGAATCCAAAAACCAGAAAAGCTCAACTTAGAAAGAATTGAATTGGTTCCCAGATGGCAACAATTAAAATGTGCCTCTTTAATTCCCAATTCAGTTAAACGATGATGTTTTCCTAAAAGTATAGAAAATTTAACTTCAAAGGGTGGATGTTGGAATTCTATATACTTCCTTTAGTTCACAACAGACCACCCTTATCGATAAAAAAAACATCAAGAGCTGATACCCTTGGAGGAACAGCCTTATTTGAGAGTTGGTTCAAATATTCCAACTCATAGGGAAATTCTTCCCTCTGCATACAGTAAAAGATCAACAATTTAGCTCTATGATTGGTGTCTGTGTTTTGGTGCTTCAACTTATCACAGAACCTTGCCACCTTCTCAAGGACAATAATTCGGTGATATTTATAAGGTAAGCCATTCTCGTCAGTACAGCAACCATTGGAGAACATACACAATATGATTTTCTTGTTCGCATCATTAAGATAAGGGAAGGAGACACAGGCCAGCCTATGATATGTCGATTTAACCAATCAGGACCGTGTACTCAAAAATAATTGCTCAAACTTAGAGGTGGGAAGGCCTCTAGTTAAGATCTGCAAGATTTTCAGACAAAGGAACATATTTGAACAGAAGGAGAATTTTTATTTCTAGATTAAAATTATCCAGCATTTTTTTTAATGTCTACTACACGCTTCTCCACAAAAATGTTTTTCTTAGTCCCTTTCCCATTTCAAACCCAAAGCCTTCAACACATTAGGAACAACTTTAAGAGCCAGATAGATAGCCATAAGTTCTAAGGTAGAAAGGGTCTTCCACTTAATGGGAGTCAACTTTGCCTTAGCGAACAACAGGGAGCATTGTGTTCTTTGTTTTACATAAAGGGAAAACCTGTATGCAAGTTTAGATGCATCAAAGAAACATATAAATTCCACCAGGGTGTCCTCCATCATCACGCATCTGGGAACTCAAAATCACATAATTTGTTTAATTCCTTAGCAAGAGTTTGCGAAGAGGCTGTAAAATTTTCAGGAATCTCCTGATCCCAGTTGGCTAACAAGGATTTTGCCTTGAATGGTAACTGGGAGCAGTAAAGATAAAGGATCATATATACTTGAAATTTGAGAAAGAAGCCTACACTTTGTGTTGACTTCAGTGTTTATCACAGTAGGGGCCAGTCTAATCGTGTCTAGACTAGGGGAATAATGATACCGTTGGACCTTTTCAAAGGTGGAAAGAGGGGAGGTAATAGACCCATCTTCGATCATCCTGTTCTACAAGTTGATGCAGTTGAAGTAACAGGACCAAAGTTCGAATTCTGCATAACAGACTTAACTTTCATATTAGCAGGAATTTTTTTTTTTAATTTATTTAATGACTTTTAAAGTGGGGCATCACTTTTCAATTATAATGTTCTATTAAATTGATACCCCACTTTGCAGTCGTTCTTCCTTATAAATTTTTCTTTAATAAATTATTTCAGTCTGGATTATTATTATTTCTTTTCATTCTTCCTTATAATTTTTTCACACGAGCGGACACGTGACACCTTAAGGAGAGTTGTACTGATTAACTGCAAAGTGGGGTATCAATTTAATAGAACGCTATAATTGAAAAAGTGATTCCCCACGTTGAAGGTCATTAAATAAACTTAAAAAAAAAAAAATTCCTGCTAATATGAAAGTTAAGTCTGTTATCGACGATAATCTGCAGAAGAAAAAAAAAAAAAGAAAACGTGAAGAGGAATTAATTTTATGGCAGGGAGAAGCTTGTTTAGGTTCACTAGGGACTACCATTTTTATGTGAACTTTTCCAAAATGTACACATGATCTGGTGACGTCATCAATTGATGTGCTTGATACGAACCAGGGCGAACGATTTTTTTTAAAACTATTATTTACTACTGTAATTTAATTTAATATGGATTTATTTTACATTCAAATAGTTTACTTAAAGATTAAATTAGCGAAATCTAAAAAAAGATTCATCATTATCGTTAGAAATAATTAAATAAAATCTGTTTTTTTCAGTGGGGGTAGAAAACATAACACAAAAATAAAATGTTATGTGACTTTTTTGACATCTACGGAAGAGCAAAAGTGACAATAAAATACTTTGTTAAGTTCACTACACCTGTTATTTGTTTATTTAAGTTTTCAATACTTTGGAACGATTTAAATTATTTACATGGAAGAGCATTCCCTCCCCGCCCCGAATGCTACTTGGGAATAATTTCCCCTTTTACCAGTTCGGTAGAAATGTAACTTTTGAGGACATTTATTTGTTATATGTTTGTTTTGTTTTTGTTTTGTTTTTTTGACAACTTTTTCGTGTCTGTGTATAGTAAAACAAACCCAATTAAATTATTAAATACAAATAAACACGAGTTACATTATTAAATACAACAAACAGGAATTCATTTTTTTTTTCAATAAAGAACCTGAACACTTCATTACTACTAAAATTAAAAACAAACGTTAACAAAAAAAGTTGAGTTTTTAAAGTATCTAAAATTGGAGAAAAAAAAAAGTTTAATAAACTTTAAAATTAAACGTAAAACAAGAAAAAATTTATAAAAATAATTTAACAACTTACTTTTAATAATTTGGTCAATTTTAGTAAACACTAACAGAATAATAGCTGTGAAGATTTGGAATGTTTTCAACCAGTTTATTTAGATCTGTGCCAGCTTCCGTATTTTATTTCATAAAAACGGGCAAGCAAGAATATTGCAGTCCATGTACAAAAACTGGATTTTTACGCGATATTAATTTTGAATCGGTTTTAATCTGGCCATAAAATAGCCGGCAAGAACATGTAAATTTTATAACTTAATATTTAACAAAAAATGTTTCTACAATTAATTAAAAAATCTATGTTGTAGCGGACATTTTGAAATAATGGAATTTTAATCGTTTTAATCTTTTAAAAATCAGTTAATTTTTAAGCGGTTACTTTTTCTTGGCAATTCAACTGATTATAGCATATATTAATTAGAAAAAGCCCTATTAAAAAATAATATTAAATTATATCATTTTTTTTAATTGCAACTTCAAGGTAAGTTTTTGTTCAATATGTGTATTTAAATTTAAAAAAAAATAAATATTTTTTACTTATTTGAACTTTTATGTTTGATAATAAATAGAAATTTCGATAGATTTAAACATATTTTCTTCGAATTTCGAAAAAATAAATGGGGGATGGGACACGCACTAAAAAAACTATTTCCTTTTATATATTTTACGGAAACTGCATTTTATATGTAATTTTATTCTAAAATGGATAAGTATCGAAAATTTCAAGAAAATCTAACCATTAATTAATTTTCGCTAGATTTATTAAACACGGGTATGTTTTCACGTTCGAAATGTTTACTACATGGGAACGTTATTTTAAAGCGCAGATTATTTAAACACAATTTTCGTCTCGCAATTTTATTATTTTCGTTCGATGAAAAAAAATTTAAAAAATTATTACTGGTTTATTTTTCCCTTCTTTTAAATGGTACAAAAGTGGTAATCGTGAAGAAAGAGAGCCTGTTTCCTCCGTTTGACTATAGGTGGCGTTACTGTCTGTCCACTCAGTTACGGAAGCACAAAATGTAATGCCACCCGTGAAATAAAAATAAATGTCTTTTTATATTTTAATTTTAAACATTTTTTTTTCTTTTTTTTGTAAACATATTTAAGTTTGGGTTTTTTTCCCCAAATATATTTACGTTTTTTTTTTTTTGATTTTGCAAACATATTTAAGTTTTATTTTTCCAAACATTTACGTGTTGTTGCTTGTTTTTTTTTTTTTTTTCAAACATTTAATTTTTTTTTTGTTTTGTTTTTGTTTTGTTTTTTTGCAAGCATAAACTAAATATTTTTGAAATATTTTTCTTTTTGAAAAGTTTGCTTATGCACTTATTGTACCGCGCTATTTTTTAATAGTATTTTCAAGTAAGGTTCAGGTTTTACAATATCCTTTTTCAAATATATATATAAATACTCGCGGAAAAGGTAAAATAAGTGCAGAAAAATTAAGAAAAAAAAAGGGAGGGGTCCAAAAAAAGATTTAAAAAAAACGTTGATTTTTTTTTTTTTTTTTTTTTTTATCATAAGAGCGTAAAAAATGCTCGCGGAAAAACGGTTGTACCCATAAATATGTTTAAAAGAAAAATATAGCAAAAACATTTAGTTTATGCTTGCAAAAAAAAAACAAAAAAAAACGTAAAAACAAAAAAAAAACGTAAATGTTTGAAAATAAACAAGCATCAAAACGTAAATGTTTGAAAAAATAAAACTTATATGTTTGCAAAAACAAACAAAAAAAACGTAAACATGTTTGAAAAAAAAAATAAAACTTAAATATGTTTGCAACCCCCCCCCAAAAAAAAAAAAACAAAAACAAAAAAACGTTTAAAATTAAAATATAACCAAAACATTTATTTTTATTTCAAGGGTGGCATTATATACATTTTGTGCTTCCGTAACGCCACCTATAGTCAAACCGAGGAAACAGGCTAACCACAAAAGTTATATTGGTAATATTAATTTAAAAGTTATATTGGTAATATTAATTTATAATAAAGTTACATCGTTTTACATGGGGGGGGGTAATTCTGTGGTGACTTCTGGCACTCTCTAAGGTCCACCAATTCTTTTTTTTATTTTTTTTCTATTTGTAATTATTTTTCTACTGGATCATTTTTCGTAATTTTTGGAACTCATACTAATTTCGCGAAGACACGTAAGTTCGTAATAATGTTTTCACCGGAAATGCGTTAGTTTAAACGATCACTAAACAATCACCAAATATATAATTTTACGACTGTCGATTGTTATAAATATTTTGAAAGATATTGTATTAATTAGACATTACACTTGATTTTTGTCGAAAATTCACATTTAGGAAGGGGGGGGGGTCTATACTCTCACTCGATTTAATAAAAGTCGACAATTTGACCTTGTGTAAATAAAAATGTTTACATTAACGATTATTATTCTCTTTCACATGAAATAAACTGAAATAAAATCGATGAAAATTGTCATTTAAGGAAGCAGCAAATATGTTTTAATAAAACAATAATTAAAAAAAAAACTACTTACTGGGAAGAAAGAAACTTCAATGCTGTTCGTTCGCAGACAAAAAAAAAAAAAAAAAAATCATTACACGATGCCTGTTCAGTAGCTGCTGACGTTTTCCTTCGTCTGTCTATGGATGACCAAAACTGGCAAAAAACACAAATATTTTATCTTTGTTCTTATTCTTTTACGAGATATTTGTGAATAAATCCTATGTTTCCGCTAAATATGACTATCGGAATACCCTGGCCAAATCATCGTCCGCGTTCATCCAATTTAAAGACCGAGCCGGAAACTCAAAAACGAAATTTATTTATGATTTATTTTTTTTGCTGCATTTATTTATTTATTTTTTATTTTAGTTGAGGTAGGCATTTACCAGAAAGATGTATTTCCCCTCTTATTATTTTAGTAAGAACGAATTACTATTTCGGTCGATGTGCACTTGCACTGGTTATGATCTAACCTGTAAAGGGTGTTGATTCTGAAAGACGTTCTTAACATGGGAATGTTGAAAAATAAGAAAATGCCTTTCGAAATAAGCACCCTCCAACATCCCATGTTAAGAACGGCTTTCAAAATAAACACCCCCAACCTTCCCATATTAAGATCGTGTAGTGCCCGCTACGCTACAATGGTGATTGCCATGAAATGTCACCGTTTTTAACACACATGCATATAATAAAAAAAAAAAACGCGCAAACAACCGCACACATATTAATTAAGGAATGGGACTAATGCTGGTGTTTTTGTCAAAGTTTCTGATGTATTTCATCCATTTGTTGACAGTACTTACTTCACCGATTACTTGTGGACCAACTGGACCATTTATAGACTTGCACCGATTTTTTAATGCAGGCGGTGAAGTTCACCGCCTGCATTAAAAAATCGGTGCAAGTCTATAAATGGTCCAGTTGGTCCACAAGTAATCTTTTTTACTATAAAAATCTGAAATTTTTTTTTATAATGTACGTACTTGTCACTGCATGAAAATGTCATATTCCAAAAATCACGTAAATCGATCAAGTAGGTTTTTTTTTATTTAAGAAAATCAAATATTATGAGACATTTTATCGAAGAAAAACTTAACGTTATCTTGCTTTTAAATGATACACTGCTAGCGACACCTATTGGGAGTGTTTGGAATATAAGATCGGCAACGGCAAGGGGCAGACAATCGACTTTCCACACTACAGGAAAAAAACTTGGAAAATTAAGACATTTATAAGTTTTTGGAGGAATTTGAAAACGAAAATAACGTAAGATCTATGTTGTCCATTTGCAAAGATGTTCTCCTCCCCCCACCATAATAATTCTATTATTTATTGATTCAACTGTAGTTGCAGTGCGCACTATGTTGAGTGACCTCACAAAGATTGGATTTTCGTTTAAAACAACACATACCATCAAAGATTCGTTCTGCAAATTTTGCCCCTTCGGATGTTCTGAGTAATACGTATGGTTCTTCGATTTGTAAGCACCTCATAAATAATCATGCGTGTGCCACAAATTTCAGTGCTGATATGTTTACGATCTTGAGTAAGTCACACTCACATTGTCACCTACAAATTCAGAAACTATTTTTATCAAGTCCTTGAGACCTCTTTGCAAGTACAAAGAAAATCTTTTAGGACTTAATTTGTATGTAATTTTTTTGCTCCGATTATTTTTCGTTTTTTTTTTTTTTTCTCCTCCGCCATATTCATGACTATTTTTTAAAATCGTATTTTCCTCGATTTAGCTCTGTTGAGCGAGAAACGAAACCTGGTTAGCTAACCTTTATTTTCATTTTTTAATCGTGCTAATTGGTTTGTATTTAGCCATAATATATATATATATATATATATGAAGAGAGAGATGAATATATTTAAACACAAGCCTTTAAAATAAAAGATGTTATAAACCATCTAATCTAAAGATGTTCTTCTTTCTTATTGATATGTAATAAAGCTTTTTTTAACTTTGAATTGTCATCTGTTATTTCTTTTAAAATAAATCACAGAAAAAGATTTTTATCATACAAATATGTAGTTTATTCCAAAGATTAATTTTTGACATTTTATAATTTAAATACAATTTTAGGCATATGGCCACCACAGCGCATGCATATATAGCATAATATAGTCCAATTTTCAAAAATTCTACACATTAAATTGGGTTGCATTGCAGTAATAACACATCATATGTTACCTACTAAGTGGTCTATTGTGTCTGATTTATCAGTGTAGACATGAGATTCTATGGTTAAATCACATAAACGAGATGGCTAGTTAATAGGTCTATTTCATGGAATTATTTGTTCAAATGATTCTCTCAGTAAATTGATTGTATCATTTGCAATTTGCAAACAAAAAAGACCCCAAGAAGGCTTTGAACTTGACCAGAAGGAGTGGGTTACACTGAATTGGTACCCAAGCTAAGGTTTCCAAAGCATAGAATAATTTGCACAAGTGAGGCTATGTACAGGAATCTCAGTGTCCCAACAAAACCAATGTGCAGACTATTGCACACATCCTCACAGACTATCCCTTAAGAGAGGTATACTTTGATGTGGATCTGAGGGATGACTCAAACACTACCTGACGATGAATCATGAGATGGAGTGAAACGCTGTGATGATGATGTCAGTCTCTTTATGATAAATTGCCAAACGAAGCTGAACTGAAAATGACTGATAGTTGTCAAATCATGCAATTAATGTAAGTAGAGTTGTAAATTTAAAGTTCATCACCTCTAAAAAACACCCTGTATATATATATATATATATATATATATATATATATATATATATATATATATATATGAACAAATGATTAATAAAACATGTTAAAAGACATCTTGAAAAAGAGTTAAAAACATATTTAATTTTAAAAAGGAAGCACAAGATAAGTGGATAATCTTTAATCCGCGGAGTTTCAAAGAAATACTCTCCTTCTCATCAGAGGGCAGGAATTAGCAAAATGCGGGATTGGATTTTGCATGTAAAAGTATTTAATGAAACTACAAGTAAGTCACAGATCTTACTTGGTTAAAAAAAGGGTGAGGTAAGGAGAATAGGAGGTAAAAGAAAAATGATAAAAAGATTTCACATGAATGGATAGTCCGGTGAAGGGTAAAAAATCCAAGAATGGTAAAATCCAAACATGGTCGAATTAAAAATTTCCAATCCAACAGGTAAGTTCCAAATGGTCCAAAATGATCCAAAAGGCAGAATTCCTTGGAAAAAATCACAAATGGAATGAGTTCCAAATCATTAAAAGAAAAGTTCAAATGTGCACATAAAAAGCACTGGAGAGAATATTTAAAACACGTCTGCCAAGGCCGGAGGAATCAAGTAAATTAAGGTTTAAAAAAAAAAACGGAAAAACGGTGAAAGTTTAAATTTGAAAAGCAAGGTCAAACTGACCCAGACAAAAAGCGTGAAAGTTAGCGTTAATAATTAGGTCAACTTAAATATGCACGTGAAAGTCCCAGAATTAAATTAAGAAACACGAGTCAGAGGAACAAATAAATGGCTAAGTTTATAAAATGGAGCGTCTATTATATTAAAAAAAAATTAAAATAAATAAATTAAAAATTGCAAATTAATAAGTTAAAATTTTTTTAAAAAACCTATATATACATATATGCACACACATACATATATATATATATACATACATATACATACATACAGACACACAAATGCACACATACATGTACATACATACACACACGCATATACATATATATACATATATATATACATATACAATAACACACACACACACATATATATACATATATATATAAACACACACACACGCATGCATAAATATATACACATATCCAAAAACATATACAACTTAAACAAAAACATGCATACATACATACATACTTACATACAATTTAAGGGGAGGGAATGGCCGGTATCTACAAACTCCGGAATAAGGCAAATAAATGTGTATGTAAATGCATATAGTAAAATATAAGTAAACAAATGCATAGAATAAAAATGAGTAGGCTGATGTATATATTTAATTAATAGGTATACTTATACCATAAAACGGAGACAGCAGATGGGAAACCGGCCAAAGAAATAAAGAAAAACAAATAAAATTAAAAATATAAAAAGCTTAGAAGGTAAGATAAAAAATTAAAAAATTATGGGAAAAGATATATATATATATATATATATATATATATATATATATATATATATATATATATATTGCATTTAATATATCATATGTGAGATATTGCAATGTTTCAAGGATTTTGTGATGTGTTTGAATTCTTCGTCCAGATATTCTAGACTACAAATTCTGAATACACATAGGAAGAAACCAATTATCATGCCTGTTTTTATCTTATTTTGGTGTGAGTAGAAATGTATATAATCATTTTTCTTTGTAGTGTTGTGATGAACTTTGGAGGATAGATTACTGTTGGATTTTATTATAAGTATATCTTGGAAAGGTATTGAGTGTTCTGTTTTATAGGTAAACTTTATGGCACATTCAATTGTGTTTAATTTGTTTTTAATATTTTCTGTGTGTGTGTGTTTTCAAGGTGAAAGATTAAAATGTCAGTATATCTAAAGTATTCTGTGTTCTTCATCAGTCATAACCATGGTGCCACAGACAAAATTGCAAAGAAAAATCAGTTCTAAGTGACAGTTTTCTGAGGGTTGATAGTCTATCCTTAGCATAAGCAATAATAATAATAATACAATTACAAATTGCTTAAGACTACTCCCTGATTGTGGCTGAAGGAATGAGAGCAAGCTACACCTGATTCCTGAGTTTGACAGGATATACCCAAAAAGATCAGAAAAAATTACATCAGCTAAAATGGTGTGAAAATAACTTCTAAGATAAAAATATGAATTATTTGGACCATTTTTTTCATCTTGAGTATCACACAATGTTTCAGCTGATGTAACCTCCAGCCTTCTTGTCAAACTAATAAATCTTTCTGTCAAACTCAGGATCTGAATGGAATTTTGAATGGAACACTTTATTTCACACACTCATTCTAATAAATGCCAAGATCTGTTCTTAAGTGTCACCTAAGAGTAACAGCACTGCAATTATTACATCATTGTTTTCATCTTCTAATTTGGTTTTGCCATTCTTTTACTTGTTTGATATTTCAAATACTTGAATTAATTTAAAAAAATCGTTCTTATCTATTCATATAAACAGTAATATTTTGGCAACTTCTTTTCATTCATTCACATGGTTACCTGCTTATCCATCTCTCTACCTTGATGCATTAATGAATTTATTGCTACTCATTTTTAATGTTGCCCAGGTGTTCAGACCGCTGTCATCTTCTGCTTCTTCTATCCATGATTTTTCTCGTTATTCTTTGCTGGTTGCCGGAGAGTAGTTTGATGACGATCAGGTGGCACCTGTCTATCATGGTAATCCTTAACGAGCAAGGTGTTCTGATTCAGAACCTTATTCATGCTATTTCTTGAATGATTTTGATATATTGCGATAGATTTCTTTGCAGTTGTACAGAGTAGGTTGCAGTTTCTTTCTGTCTGAGCAGTGCCCATACTGGGTGATCATCCTGACTATTGTACCCAGGGGTATCTTCTGTTTAGCACAATGAATACAGAACCATGAACAGAAATATTTCTTTGCTTCTGTATTACATCAGTCATCTGCTTTCCATGTTACCCTGATAGAGGAGCTAAGTGGGTTCTCAACCATGTCGAAGGGTCTATTACAGACTAGCGAAGGAAAGAAGGCATCTTATTTTTCTTTTGACAGTAGTGCTGCCCTGCTACCCATTTCTATACAATATCTATAAAAACAGTTATATATTATTTGTAATATTTGTACCACTGTTCTCATCTTGTTTCAGCTGATGTAACCTCCAACCTTCTTCAGGCATATCTTGTTGAAGTCAAGAATGTTTCTGTCAAACTCAGCATCTGAACCGAATTTTGAATGGAACACTTTATTTAATTTACAAAGGTAGCACAAACTCATTCCATCAATCTTGATTGGGTAAAAGTCTTAAGCAATTCTTTGTATCATCCATATTGAGGATTGAATCTTCAACCTCTAGAAGAGTGTCACTTACAACTGAATTTTACCTAGTACTTTATCTGTTATGCCACGAATCCTTGCAGACCACAAGGACATGTACTGATTGCAAGAACTCATGCTGTAGTGGATAAAGAACATTTCAAAATTTCATAAACGTCAAAATAGTAACCCAAATAAATTACATTACTTCTTTATATTATGAATAGGGATTGTAACATTACAGTAAAGAATATAGTTATCACAAAGCAGCCTAGAGTTAAGAGTGCAAAAATGGCTAAACATAGTGAAGATGATATTAGTTTTAAGGGTTTTTTACTTGTTAAAAACTGGCATTTTTAGTTAAGCACTGAAATTTGTTTCCTGAACCAATAACACATGAAGTAGCAACAATTCTAATGAGCTTTGAACGATTATAGTTTAGTAGATGATTCTGCCACCAAAAGAAATTTAATATCATTTTTCAAAGATCTATGTGACCACATTAAAGTTTTAAGATTAGATAAAGATAAAAGTTTGATATAGAAGAAATTTTGGGGGCTTTTCACTTAACATTTCTTTAAATTTCGATTTTTTAAGATTTCTCACACGAACGCTTTTTACAACTGAATTTTACCCTGTACTATATCTGCGATGCCACGGGTCCTTGCAGCCCACAAGGACATGTGGTTTAACAGATAAGGTATTGCAAAAACTCAGTGTAGTGGATAAAGTACTTGTTAACATTTCAAAATTTCAGAAACATCACACTCCTCCATCCCCTCTAACTACTTTAACATGCCTAGCTATCTCCCACTCTGCCATAAGGACTCTGACAGACATATGCACGGACTGGGAGTCTGCATTCGTAACACTCTCCCCTTGACTAGAGCAACAAATCTAGAATCGGACGATCAAGCCTTTATGTGCTTTAGACTAAACATACAACATAACATTAGCTACTTTTATTTTCTCTACCGCTCTCCCTCGACCCAGGACTGCACCATAATAAACAAAGTCTCTGACAGCATAGACACAGCACTCTCTCTCGGCACTAGCGCACAAGTACATGTATTTGGTGACTTTAATGTCAACCACAAAAACTGGCTTGGATTTTCTACTTACACAGATGCAGCAGGCAGCACAACACATAGCTTTGCTATATCTCACTCCCTATCACAAATGGTTACGTTTCCAACCCGTTTCCCTGACCAGCAAGAACAACAAGCATCACTTCTAGATCTGTTTCTGACCACAGTTCCCGAGGATTGTATAACAAATGCTGACAGCCCATACGGGAACGCTGATCATGCAGTGATAATGGTCGAAAACACCCTAAACTCTAGAGCCAAAACTGAAGAGCCAGTGCTCAAAACAACGAGATATTATAAAAAGGCTGACTGAGAAGTCATCAAAGATCTTATCAGAGATGCCCCATGGGGAAATATTTCTCTTTCTGCTGAACAGTGCACAAATGAAACCACTGAATGGTTCAAAACAGCAATTGAAGCACATGTTCCCATGCGGAAATTTTATAGCAAGCCCCACTCTCCCCAATGGTTTATTTTTACTTGCGCAACTGTCATTGCTCAAAGGCAGCATGCATACTGCAGATTTAACTGACTTAAGTCCAGTTCAAACAGACAGAAGTACATAGAAGCTAGAAGTAACGTTAAGAAAGAAATAGCGACAGCTACAAGAGAATTTACTGAAACCACTAAAAAACACATCGAAGCACAAAAATTAGGAACTCGTGACTTCTGGAAATCTACAACAGTGTAGTAAATAATGGGCAATCAACAATTTCCCCACTAACCAACAATCACAAGGTTGTTTGCTCAGCAACCAACAAGGCTAATATTCTTGCCAGTCGGTTTGCCTCAAACTCCACACTGGACCCTACCAACCACCCCCTGCCTGACTTTTCTTTGTGGACAGACGTGCATGCTATCAAATTTCAAAAGCATGTGGACCCGATCTCATTCCAGCTGTGCTATTAAAAAAGTGCTCAGCTGAAGTAGCTCCAGTTCTCTCCAAACTCTACAACAAATGCCTTAATGAATTTTGCTTTCCGCGCTGTTGGAAAACTGCTTCTATAGTACCAGTATTCAAGAATTCTAGTGAAAGAACTGACCCATCAAATTATCGCCCCATTAGCCTCCTTCCACTTTTCACCAAAATATTTGAGACCATAATTAACCAAGCTCTAGTCCATCATCTTACAGATGCTAAACTTCTGACTGACCAACAATATGGATTTAGGCAAGCCCGTTCCATAGCAGACATCCTCACTGTAATCTTAGAACATATATACCAGTCACTGGACAAAGCGTGGGAGGGTACAGCGGTAGCTCTAGATATATCTAAGGCTTTTGATGGGGTATGGCATGAGGGTCTTCTCAAGAAAATCAGATCATACGGTATCACTGAAAGAATACATAACATAATTAGATCCTTCTTAGATAAGAGAAAAATCCAGGTTGACAATATGATATAAACATGAGAGTGCCTCAGGGGTCTATCCTTGGACCTCTATTATTCCTAATATTCATTAATGACCTCCCCGACAAAATTGCCTCTGAGATGGGTATATATGCTGATGATACCACACTCTATAACAGGCATGACAGGAAAACAAATGAACACATATCTAAAGAAATGGCAAAAACACTAGAGGACGACCTCCAATCTGTAGTGGAATGGGGACAAAAATGGATGGTCACATTCAATGCTGCCAAGGCTAAACTGTTTTCCTTCAATAATTACAAGAAACCTTCTCTGCCACCAATAGCAATGGCCAGTGACTCTTTATCTGAGAGTCCATCTTTCAAACTGCTTGGCCTAACGTTCACAGGAAACATGAGTTGGAACAATTACATTGAAAGCATTGCCAGGGCCGCTGCGAAGAAGGTAGGCTCTCCCTACCGTGCTAGAAAACTACTAACACCCGAAAGTATCCTGTACCTCTATAAGGCCACCATTCGCCCATGTATGGGGTATTGCTGTTACATTTGGGCTGGTGCATCTGCTATTAGTCTCTTCCTCCTTGACAAGGTTCAAAAGAGAGTAGCCAATCTGATAGGCCCTCAATTAGCATCTAAGCATCAGCCTCCGTCCCATCGATGAAATGTTGCATCCCTCTGCCTGTTCTACAAGTATTTTAATGGTGAATGCTCTAGTGAACTGAAGACACTTGTGCCCTCACGACGTAGACACCCTCGACAAACCCGACAGGCAGCTAAATCCCACTCCCACACAGTAGAGATCCCTAGATGTAAAAGATCTTTCTACTCCAGCAGTTTCTTCCCCAGAACCGCTAGACTTCGGAATTCCATTCCAGGTCCCTGCTTCCCCAACTGTACTGACATGCAGAAGTTCAAGTGTAACGTGAACCGACATCTTGCTGCCCAAATCCCAACATAGTACCCCAGTAGTTGTTGCCCCTGATAGTAGCCTCCTACACCAAAGTGGCAATGTGCCTTGTTTGGGGTGAAAATGTAATAAAAAAAAAAAGAGTAGCACAAATAATCCAATATTATAAAGGAAATTTGTTGGCTTTTTCACTTATGCATTTCTTTCAATAAAGGTTTCCATTTAAAATTCCATTCAGATCCTAAGTTCGACAAAAATCTGTACAGAGATTTTAAACTTTAGTCCACAGGTGTAGCTTGCGCTTGTTCCTTCAGCCATGATCAGGTAGTAGTCTTAAGTAATTTGTAATTATATTCTTATTATTGCTCATACTGCGGACAGGCTGTCAACCCTCAAAAGACTGCCTCTTGGGAACTGACTGTACTCAAGAATTTCGTCATTATTTGATTTATAGGGGTAGCATATACTCATTTCATCAGTCTTGATCAGTAAAAGTCTTAAGCAATTCTTTGTATTTTTTTCACTTGTGCATTTCTTTTGATTTCGATTTTTTAGGATTTCTCAGCCGAATGCTTTTGCACATGTCGCGTCAAATTTGATCGCCGTGAAAACGAAGCGTTGCATAAATCACATGCATATGGTTTCTCTCCAGTATGTGTTCGGATATGACCTTCCAAATGTGACTTCTGCGAGAATTCTGCCCCGCATTCAACACACGAATGCGGTTTCAATCCAGAATGTGTTTGAATGTGGCGTTTCAAATCTGATCTCTGCAAAAATGCAGCCGCGCACACTTCACACGCAAACGGCTTCACACCAAAATGCGCTTGCATGTGGCGCTTTAGATGTGGCCGTTGTGCAAAGGATGCTGCACAGATTTCACACCTAAAAGGTTTCTCTCCTGTGTGTGTTTGATGGTGGCGCTTCAGATCTGATTGTTGATAGAACGTTGTATCACACACTTCACATGCAAATGGCTTGACACCGGCATGCATCTGCATGTGCATCTTTAACCGCGACCGCCATGAGAATTTTGAATGACAAACTTCACAAGAATAAGGCTTTTCACCAGAGTGGATTCGGAAATGACGTTTCAAATGCGACCGCTGTGCAAATGCTGCATCACACAAATCACAAGAGAAAGGTTTTTCGCCAGTATGTACCTTGATGTGCCGCTTTAAGTCAGATTCGTGTGGAAATGACATTTCACATAATTCACATGAATGCAGTTTGATGCCAGTGTGCGTCTCAATATGTTTTGTCAGGTTGATTCGACGAGAAAATCTCAACCCACATACGTCACATGAAAATGATTTCTCCACAGCATCGTAATCTTTTGTATCAGGACTCTGCAAAATTGCTGAATCACATGTTTCTATTTTCTTATCATTTTGTTCTAGCTGGAGATGGGGCATCCTACTGGATGCCAGACATTCACTTGCTATCTCGGATGTTCCAACCGAGAGATAATTTTTTTGAATATGTACTTTGACGTGTTGTCTTAAGTCTGATTCATGTGGAAATGACATTTGACATAATTCACACAAATACAGTTTCACTCCAGCTTGTGTTTCAACATGTTTTGTTGATGAATCCCACGTTTCATTTGTTTCAGATTTCTCATTCATGTGTGTTTGTATATGTGTATTGTTTGTATGGATTTGTATGATGTTGTGCATTGTCTGCATGTGTTCGTTTAAACTGGAAATCTCTGAAAAATCTAGTCCACATACATCACATAAATGGAAACCTTCTTCAGTATTTATTTCCATGTCTATCTTTTCAAAAGAATTACACTAAATGGACATATTTCTTGCTGTATCTCTGAATATGATGTTTTTTACTTTACAAAAAATAATTATTAAATAATTAATCTTGAATCTTTATTTTCATAGATATTGAATCGATTCCAGTCTCTGCATATGATATGATGTATAAATATCAAAAACGCTTTCACGATTATTAAAATCTGTAATAGAAAACAGAGAAAAAATTAGAATTTAACTTTTTTGTTTATTAAAAAATCATACACAAAATATTTGAAAATATTTCTTAGTCATCTCAAGCAAAAAAATTATGCACAAAAAATATGTATCTCCAAAGAAACAACAATACCCTCAACAAACCTGACAAGCAGCAAAATCGCACACCATGCTATAGAAATCCCTAGATGTCATAATACCTTCTACTTAAATAGCTTTTTCCCCTTAGACTGCTGCACTTGTAAATCTCCTCCTGGGCCCCTGCTTCCCTGACTGTACTGACATGCAGAAATTCAAGTGTAATGTGAATAGACATCTTGTTGCCCAACTGCATAAATAGTATCCCTGCAAATCTGGTATTTTGTTCCTGCATTTTAATAGAATAAAAGAAAAAAAAAACAAAGAGAAATATAGCAAAAGACAGGGAGAAAAATGAAATCAAACCAAATGGAAAAAAAACATGTTAAACTCTTGTGACTTAGTCTTTTCTTATAAGAAAAAACAGCATTTAAACAAGCTAACAAATAAGAACTCTGACTTTATATATAAATTCAAGATAGAAGTAAAACAAAAACAACAGAAGGACCGCAACCAGATAAGACTAAAGAGAACAGAAACAGCAGAACATTTCAATTAACTGCGCCCTTTCCCCTCCAGAAAATGGTGGTGGCAGCTTCAGCTGGGAAAATAATCATGAGTGGTCAAAAATAAATAAATAAAAGGACCAAGGGGAGAGAACAGTGACCATAACTCCATTAAAAGAATGCGAAAGCTAACACCTTAGAATTGAATTTATTGACATTCAAATCCTAGCGAAGAACAATGGTTGATGCCATTGAAAAGTCATACGTAAATGTCTGTTGTGACTACACAAAATAGTTTGCAATAATTATTGAAAATGGTGTAGAGTAATGAAAATCTGTGGAGAATTGTTGTCACTGAGATTCCAGGGAAGAAAGCCGATTATTATCACTGAAAATTCCTAGTCAGCACAACAACAACAACAATAATAATAATAATAATAATAATAATAATAATAACTAGCAGGACTTGTGGAAATTTCACAGGGAACTGATTCATCTGTAATATATTGATGTTGGCATTCTGAGGTATACCTGCCTTTATATCATATTGTTTAGACATACACCCCTTAAGGACAACCTGGATTCTTCTCTTCTTTAAGATTTGATTATGTTATGTTCATTTGTTTTCTTTCAAAGGAAATTTTTGCAACTTTATGTACTTTTTTTTAATAGGCTAAAAATATTCTAACTTTCACATGCAAAGTGTCTGTTTTTGTTTTTATTTTACATTTTTGGCAACTTTCAAATCATAAACTATTCTGATCATTTCCAGAACTGATTCTAGATTATTCATCGATACTTGGGACTGACTGAGTAAATACTGCAAGCTCTCAAGACCCATTCCTTACAAAAAAACTTCAACTTTTATACTATTTTTGTCGATATCACTACAAAGAAATGCAATTCAAAATAGTTGGTCATTTTACTTATTTAAAATTTGACAAAAAGCAACAAAAACGCCAGCAAAATATTACAAAATTTTAAAAATATTTAAAATTTAACAAAAATCAATAAAAAAGCAAAATATTCAAAATTTAATAAAAAACAAAAAAAACAGCAAAATATTCAAAATTTGACAAAAAGCAATGAAACCGAAGAATATTCAAAATTTGAGAAAATGCAACAAAAAGAAACAAGAAAAAGTAACAATAACAAAAACAGCTAAATATTCAAATTTTTATATTTGAAGCGTCTTTTACAATAGCGAACAAAACAAAAAAGGGAGTGAAAAAATACAACAAAACAAATTTATGAAATATACGCTACTTTTTTACCTACCTGGATATTTTTTGTGTTTTAACTTATTTTAAAGCGTTTATTTATTTTCAAACACAAGTAGTGTCAAGTCTGTTTAGAACAAAAATGAAACTGCTGAAAAATGTATAAAACTGGTCCAAAAGTGACTATTTGACAATCATGTATATTAACCTACTTGAGCTATTACCTGGTGTCTACATCATTACACTTCATAGGAAATAGACGATGTCATCTATATTAGCAAAAAAAAAAAAAAAGTGGAAAGCGGGGGGGGGGGCTGTAAAAGAATCTCATTTACAAATATTTTAAAGTGGGTGCATTTTTAAATTAATAATTAAATACACTTTTTTTAAAAATAAAACGTTACTACAGTATTTTACCGGCAAAATATATTCCCTTTTACTTGAACGTGCCCAAACGTGAAATAATTCTTTATCTTTCGGAAAAGAAAATACAGTCACTTTTGGACGAGTTTAAAAAAAAATTCCTCAGCAATTTCTTTGAGAATTAAACAAAATCTGGCAAGATTGGGGATTGAGTGGCAAAATACTCTCAATGCCTATCTCACATAAATGGAACCAAATTCCCCTAATCACCGATTAAAATTTAATTGCATGATTATTTAAAAAGTTTATATTTTTTTCCAATTATAAAGACTTCTATTTATATTGTATAAAATTTTTATTAATATTTTTCACTTGTAATGCAATTTTATAACTACAATTTTAATAACCTTATGTATTTTGAAAATAGAAAACGTATACAACCAATAATGGTTCAATTTATTTTGATTTTGTTACTAGGTAAAGAAAAAATGAGAAAAGTAAGAAACAGAAACTTTTGGAACGTATTTGATGGAATTTATGTGGCAAAGAAATGAAAAGGAGAAAGTCTTTTCCCGTATATTCAAAAGCATTTGTAAACAATATTTATCTTTTGTTTTTAATTCTATTTATATGGTTTCAAATTTAAAAAGTTCTATTTATATTGTTTAAAATTTTTTAAAAGTTATGTACATAGTGTTTAAAATAGATAAAAAGTGTTTATTATTTTTTTTACAGTTCTGTTTATACTGTTTATTTTTGGAAAAGAAGTTCTGCTTATTTAAAAACTGCTTTTGAAATACCGATATTATTGTTTACATAGTAGGTATAGGCAAAAATGATGGCATAAAGATAGGGGAACATAGTTTTGAAAACCGATTTATCATAATTTCTTTTGTAGATTTCTGAGTACTTTTTGATTGTATTTGAAAGTTAATTTCCAAAAGGAAAAAAAATATTTGTACACGTGCAAAAAAAATATAAAAAATGTTTCTATAGCGAGCTAGCCAATTCAGCTAAATTTGGAAGTTAAATAAATTCATTGTATAAATCCTTTAAAAGATAAATATCAGTTTTCTGGGTTTATTTCAATGATAATTAGTAAAGTCCTAAGATATTGAATTAAATAATTAAAAAGAACACCTTCTTTGTACAAAAAATAACTTAATTAACCCCCAAAAGTGAGAAATTCTCGCTTGGCAGAATGTTAACAAAACTGGAGTCTCTAAAGATGGATTTATACAGAAGCCCAAAATCTTAGGCAGTCAAAAGGCTGACTGAAAATAACGTCATGTAGTTAAACGGAGGTTAGGGGTGCTGTTTTTCTTTTTTTATCCCAGCTGTGCATCCATACAGTCCTATGGTAAACGTTTGTATTTTTGCAATTTTTTAATGTTATTATTCTATGATCTCGCTTTTAAATTATAACATTTTTTTTTTCAAGATTATATAAAAATTATGTTATGCAAAAAGTTTCACATTCATGCAAGCAAGGAAAATATTAGAATCTTACATATAAAAATTATGTGAAACCTGTAATTTAAAAAAAAAAAAAGTAAAAATATTTTTTGCAATTATAATTTTTTTGTGTGAAAATATTAAATAAACAATGCTTAATTCAATGATTATATCAGTAGTTCGAGAAATTAATTTTTCTTTGAGTTATATCGAATTTATTAATATGGACTTTAGGGGCTTTTTTCATAATATTCATGTAAAAATTGCTTTTTGTTTTTATCATTATAATTTACAATGCTTTATTTTCATAAAAAACGCAAAAATAAATTCATTCATATTTTTTTTATACTACTGAAAACCATAACTTTATTTTTGTTTTAACAAAATAATACATTTCCACTAAGATTTAAATAAAAAAAACTGGGTTTATTATATTTTGTGATCATTATTTAATAGATTCTTAAAATTTAAATAAAATTGGTTACTTTTCTGATTTTTGGTAAGGGGGGGGGTCAAAATGTTTATACATTTTGAGCATCGGCATTCATTTTGCACGTACCTATTGCATAGTAACATAATGGTGATTGGTTCCTTTCATGTGATCGAGAGTATTTTGCACTCAGTCGCCAATCTTGCTCCTTCCCAAAATTGACCATACTTGTAATAGTCATCTATCGCCTAACCGTGGCCGTTGTACTTGATTCTGCGACGTAGGTGTGTCAGAAACTGTGAAAAATATTGAATAATTCGACCCCCTCCCCTGTGTTTCCAAGCTTATAACCACTCGAAAAATGTAATTCAACCCCTAATTTTTTTTTTTTCAATTAAAGGAGCAAGGACCAAGGTTTCATTAAAAAAGAAAAAAAACAAACAAACAATGTAGTTAAAAAAAAAAAAGGTTTTAAACCTCGGATTTTACAGGTAAATTTCTAAAAAAACACTTTTTTTGTTTTAAATTTGAATATATTATTTATTGATCTTTTATCTTCAATTTCTGATATATAAAACTTTGGTGAGTAAATTAATTATTTACTTTTTAATAGACATTTCAAAATGGTGGGGGCTGAATTAAAAAAAAATCGTTTGTCTACAATATTATATTCGATTTATTGGAAAGAGCATAACATTTCACATTGACCCTGAAAATATCGTAAAAATAGAATTAATAGAAAAATTATGATAGATTGTTAAACTTTAAAAATTGAAAAATACTGAACTCGTAAAATTAAATTAATTTCATTACTGTTTTTTTAAAAATAAAAGAATACTATTTCTATTACTTTTTATACAACTTTAATAGTTTATTTTGAAAGGATAATCCATAAAGAAAATAAACAACCCACTTTTAAAAGAGAAATTACGAGTTTTTTATATTTTATTCGCAGTTTCGTGTTAGGGGTGTCAAAAATTCCTACAAAAATTCTGATACCCATACGTCAGCAGGTCACGTGATTTTAGTAGAACGGTCTTCTGTTTAGGTAGGCCACGCTCGATTAGGTTAATATGCCTGATCGCGACCAAGAGTACAATTTCAGGTCATTTTATTTTATGCAGCATGTTAGGTGAATAATGTCAAGTAAAATGAGCGTGATATTCCAATGGACACTATTGTACAATTGGACGACATTATCTCAAACAAGACAAAACGAAAACAAAAACAGAAGAAAAATACTTACTTATCCTTTTTATGCTGCTTTATCTTTTCTCTTTCGAGGCAATACAACATTATGGAATTAATATTTTTTTAATTAAAAAGAGAACAATAAAATCTTTAGAAGTTAAGGATTTGGGGGAGTCAATAAAATTACTGTTTTTATTGACATTTGCAATGGGAAATATTTTGAAAGACAAAAAAGTCAAGGGAGATAATCGAACGAAAGAAAGAAAGAACTCTTTTTTCCTGTGTTTTTTTTTTGTTTGTTTGTTTTTTCCTGTTTATTTCAGAACTCTTTTTTTTTTCTGTTTTTGTAAATTATTATTTTAAATTGATTTTGACGTTTAGTTGTTTTGTTTGTTGCTTCACGTAAGTAAGAGAGAAAAAAAAAAACGAAAAGTTACAAATTTGTTTTGTTCCAAAAGTCATATAAATTGATCAAGTAGTTTTTTTTAATGTTGAAAATCATTTTTTAATGATTTTAATAGTAAATCGTAGTCATTACAAGACTGCTTTTGAACGCGGCAGTTTAAATCGACTTGTCTACCTTTATTTATTTCAACAAGGCGGATCAAAACACAATGACTCGCTTCCTCGTAAAATTTTATTTTCTTAGTTAAAAAAATACTTATGTGACTTTTGGAATATGACATTTTCGCTCAGTGACGAATACGTAAAGATTTTTGCGGTAGTTTTTTTTTTTTAATTTTTTTTTTTTTTTAATTAGTTTGACCTTCGGACTTACACTGGTTTGTTTTTAGGTTGTTTTCTCCCCCCCCCCCTCTTTTTCACTTTTTTTTTTTTTTAACAAATGTTCACGGTAAACAAAGCAGGCACAATGGCCGCCAAAATTACCGTGCACGTGCATAATGCATTTTTTTCTATCTTGATAACTACTTATCTCTGCAACATTTCAATGCGATTTTCGTATTCAGCATAGTCGAAAACCAATAAATGTCGTCATTTTAAAGAAAATAGTGGAGGTGGACCTAAACGAAACATTTACCTTTTTTTTTTTAATTTGTTTTTTTTTTTTAATTAGTTTGACCTTCGGACTTACACTGGTTTGTTTTTAGGTTGTTTTCTCCCCTCTCTTTTTCACTTTTTTTTTTTTTTTTTTTACTAATGTTCACGGTAAACAAAGCAGGCACATTGCCAATGAAACGTAAAGGACTGATGTGAATTAGGAGCATCCTAAATGGGAAGTTGTCTAGTCTTATGTTTGTTCACATTACATTTAACTTTCTACATGTTAAGGAGGAAAGGGATTGCAAAGTCTATCAGTTTGAGGAAAAACGCTATTAAGAGAAGAAACCTTTCTGGAATCTGTGGATGTGGACAGTGAAGGGATGTTTACGCTTGTTCGGTTGGTCAAGGCAATTTAAAATGAAGTGACACAAGAGCAGCATATTCGGGGGAGAATATTTCATTGAATCTACTATTATATAAAAGAAACTTTGTATCTCTGTGCCTGTGTGTGAGTTCGTTCCCTATGTATTCCGAAACAGCTGGCCGATATTTGTGAAATTTCACACGAAGGTAATTTATGTATCTGGCAATATTCTTAGATAGGTTTTGTATCAAAATATTTTGGATAAATATTAATTCATTTATTGCGGACTATTATTCTCATCTTTATTAGATGTTGTTTCATGACGTTTTACCCAACTATTACTCTGGCCTTCGTCAGGTGGTAACTGCGACGGATAGGAACTTCGAATCTCCTAACTGCATTCTCAGCAATCACTGCCATCCATAGTTGTTGTCTCATCATGTTTTGGGCCAAGTAAGCCTCTGGCCAGCTTTGGGTAGGATTGAAACCGCTATCTTCAGATAATCATCATCTGGAACCGTAGAGATTCAACGTCTCTATCAACTGCACCACGAGCCCCAAAGGGCGATTAACGTTAGATTTTTTTATCTTATAAATTCACATTTATTTATTATCTGATCTTCCATGGTCGGGTCCGTACATAATGGTCTATATATGATTTTAATTGGAATTCATTATTGAGATGAGTATTATATTAATTTATTTATTGCAGCCTATTATTCTCATCTTTATTAGTTGTTGTTTCACGACATTTCAGCCAACTATTCCTCTGGCCTTCATCAGGTGGTAACCGCAATGGATAGGAACTTTGAATCTCCTAACTGTATTCTCAGCAATCACTGCCATCTGTAGTTGTTGTCGTTTCACCACGTTTTGGATAAATATTGAAAAATCTGATGAGAGAAGAACCAGGCAGTTTTGATTAAAATAAACACCTTATACAGCTTAACATCACTAGTGCATTTGAGAAGCTTTATTACCACACAAGCAGAAACACCCAACTTTTAAAATTAACAGTAAATTCTTTGATATGACAGGTGCATTCAAAATGAATGTTTCTGTTTAGAGCACAATTGAATTTTGATATTTGACTTTTGCATTTTAAACGTTAATTCAAGTCATTATATATAAAAAAATTTATAAAATTAACATTAGGTTCTCTACAGTGCAATGTATACAATATATTGTGGACTAAGTCACTGTGGGGGGGGGGCATGTAAAGTTTCCTTTCGGTGCACCATGATGGGTCCCTAACTAGACTAGCCAATCAATCAATTTGTAAGAGAATAAAAGGAACAACAGCGGGTTACGGTGTAGGGTAAGGAGTGATTTCCCTTGAGACAGAGACAAAAAAAGAACGAGTTTGAGCATCAACAAGGGGACACATGTTTACCCCCGTGGGCATTACGCCCACGGGAGAGACAGAGTAGAACTCTAGACAGGTTGATTCCTCCCACTCAGCCGGTAAACCCACTATTGAAGTGAGTAATGTTTTATTGTGTTGTTCGGTATTACAGTGTTGTCATTTGTTTGTGTTTGTAAATAAATATTTGTCTACTGTACTTGTGTTACATTTAGTATTTATTTATGCTGGTAGGTAGTTTTGTATGAACCTCTAGACTTACCACAAATTTGATTGAAAAATGGTCGATTTCACCGATTTTGATGACAATTAAAATATGGGAGTGTGAAACATTCGTTGATCCCCATTCAATGCTGGGCAACGTCGTATCTCTCTGCTAGTTACTTGTAAAACAACACAAGGATGCAAAACTGAGGCAATGGAACATGAGTTTAAGCTGCATAGACAGTGTTGGATCTATTAGATTAGAGGTTTTTAGATCATGTCTAAGAGGGAGAGTTGTGCACTAGTCCAGTTGTGTCAACACTACTTCATGCTTGGGCAAAAAGTATGGCTTTATATATAAATATACTACACACTGGCAGTTTTTAAAACATATCCTCCCTCTTTGGATTATTTCATATTTTGTATATTATTTGGCGGTCCATTTCAGTGAATTTATAGAGTTACATACTTAGTAAAATCACCCCCTCCTTCCTCACAAAAAGGCGATTCCACTTTTTAGGCGATGATGTGAACACAAACTGAAATATAAATTTAACATAAAGTGATCCCTCATTTCCAAGCCATTCTAACGCCCCCCCCCCCCTCTCGCCAAAAAAAAAAAAAAAAATGGTTTATGCTATGGAAGATAAATTCTGTGCTTTTTTTTTTGTTAGGAAGAGATGTTCTTTTTTTGGACGATTATGTGTGGCTTTATAATTATGTTAAAAAGTTAGTTAACTGCTCTAAAAATATATATAATGGGCTAGAAATGGGAGATTGTTTTACCTGTAATTTATGTAATAAACTGATCTTTTACTAAATTCTAGCTTAATTGCTTGTAGAATGTGTTTCTTCTGTCTGCAAAATTTTAAGGATGCTCACAGACAATCACTTAAAAGAGGAGAATTTTATTCTTGTGGGTGGAGTAGCTAAAGATAAAAATCTACAAATCACTGATCAATTTCCTTTGGAAATTTATATTTTCTAAACAAATGATACTTACTTTTGAACTCTGACAGGTACTTCCACGTTTAGAGTGGACCTGGGAGTGGTGATCAGTATTTTTACTTCTACTTGTATTTATGACAATACTCACCCACGGTAGGTTGAGTCAGGCCCAAGTGAATTCACCACATCATGAGTCAAAGGAGTCCAACCAGGTTTGCCCACTGCTGACTCCTCAGCATACTTCAGCCATTTTTGATTTTGGCATTGCACAATTAAGACGCAAGGCCACTCATTGCTTCCAAGTCAGCTTTGACTGTTGCGAGTTGTGTTCTCAATTGACTACTACTTTTCTTGTACTACTTTTCCCAGTGGTGATGTTGATGCTATTGCCTTGTAGATCAGGTCAGTTGGTGGATAACAAACGGCATGTTCAAACCATCAGAATCTACTAATAAGAAATACTTCCTCAAAGTTAGGAAGCTTACATTGTGTATGGATTATGGCGTTTGGGATGTGATGCATCAAAGACACGATCGATCAAAGATTTCTTGCCTTGGAATGTCAGGTGCTTGCAGAGGCCAGGATTCTCACTCATAAAGAAGGATTTTGCGAACAAGGACCTGATAGATGCAGCATTTGGTCATTAGCTGGATTTCATTTTCATAACCAAAGGCAGTTATAAAGCCAACAGAAAGCAGGGTGAGTCTTGTTGACTGTAATTGAGATTTCATCTTTTTCCTGCCCTGTAGTTGTGAAGGTGGCACTAAGCTATGTGAAGTCATCAACCTCTTTGACTATTTCCCTATTAAGGGTTATAGCAATTCGATGTGGCAGTCATAAGTAAGAGGTGACTATGCCACTTTGGGGCCTCATCAGTTTGGGGTCATACTTAAGGTTCTAATTTTTTTTTTTTTTACTAATTTGTCACTATTTTTCAAGGCCCTGAAATCACTTGAGGATAAGAGTTAAAGAGATTTACTGTTAGATCGAGACCATCACCATGAAAGGATTTTTTTAATGGATATCACTCCAGACAAAGTATGGAGCCATTTGATATAAGACTAAAAAGAAATACAACATATTGATTCAAGGTCAAAAAATCGTTTATTAACTGTTAGATGGATAGATTCTGACCAAGAAAGCAGCAATTTTTTTCCTCTTTGTCAGAAACACACCTCACAGAATGTAAGGATTAAAGGACAAAAAAAAAAAAAAAACGAGAGTTACGAGATTGCAAGGATTAGTCCCTACTTTTTTCAACTTGGATTGGAATCAAATCGGTTGAATAAGATAAGAGAAACTGATAATCTAAAATGGTAGCTTAATGCTCATTTATTTACATTAGACTTGAATAACTTGTGGTATTTTGTTCAACATAGAAGATGTTCTAGGAAAGAAACTTTGTATATGGAAGTTCCATATGGGTTTTGGTACAGAAAGGGATAAAGATAAGTTTATTCCTGTGGTTGTAGTTAGGTAATTTCTGGATGTGAATGCTTTTAAGGGGGCGGAGGAATTAGAGCTCTATCAAATACCTACCATAAACATTACAATACAATAAAGAGATTATGTTTCCAAATTTTTTTAATGGGGATTGATAATTCGTATTATTTAGATTATTCAAACTATAGTTCTTATCTTGATATATTTACACATGTTGCGGTCAATGTTACCTTCTACCTTGCAGATCCATGGTGTAATAGATAAAGAACTTGGTAAAATTCAGTTGTAAGTGATACTCCTCTGGAGATTAAAGGTTCAATCCTTAGGGTAGCTATACTTAACAAATAATACCTCCAGTGTGGATTAAATAAAGAGTTCAGTTCTAAATTCCATGCAGATTGTCAAGTTTAACTAAAAGATTCCCGGATCTAACATGATACACCTAAAGAAGGTCAGGAGTTATATCATTCGTGCATGCATCTGATAGATGCATCTGGGTTGCTGCATCTACCACTAGTCTCTCCCTCTTGGATAGGGTCCAAAATTGGGTCTCCAATCTAATCGGTCCCACTTTGTCAACTAGGCTCAAACCCCTGTCCCACTGTCACAATGTTGCATTGCTGTGCCTTTTATAATAGTACTTTAATGGAATATGCTCTGATGAACTCATTGCACTTGTGTCCCCTCGATGTACATATCCCTGACAAACCCGCTTAGCAGCAAAATCACACCCGTACACTGTTGAAGTCCCTAAATGCCAGAAAGCTTTCTACTCTAATAATTTTTTTCCCTAGAACAGCTAGACTTTGAAATTCCCTTCCTACTACCTACTTCCCTGACCGTACTGATATGCAGAAGTTTAAAAGTCACGTGAGCCAACATCTTGTTAATCTTTCCTAAGCATGGTTTCAAATAGTAGCCTCTTACGTCCAAGTGGCAATATGAGTAAAAAAAAAAATAATTCCGAGATATTTGGAAAAATCACACACAAGATGAGAACAGTACTCGGAATAATCCAAATAATATGATAGAGATGTTGCTGGCCTCTTCTGACTGTATCCATGTCAAAATAGTGGAGACCATCTCTTATTAGATTGCCAATCTATTTTGTAATCTGTGCTTGAATAGTTAATACAAATGGTGTGTATTCTCTCCTGCTTACTTGACATTATCTGGAAGCCGACATCAAATCAAATATCCCACAAGTAGAAACACCCAATAAACACGATTACATACAAGTCTACCAGTGAAATAACTAAGAAGAGGATGACCCTGAAACAGTCTATAGTGCCTCCTGATAACCAGCAATTACTGGAAACTGAAATCAAATAGTTTGAAAACAGCTGATAAACATAGTTATATACAAGTTTAAAAGATAAGCTGTTTCTTTTACAACACAATATCTTCTGTTGTCTATTGGCTTCATAATGAATTTCTGCTACTGTTCCGGTAGCAAATTTCATTCCAGAGTTTGGAAATAGGGTATACAGATAAAACATAAATAACATTGAGAAATGTGAATTACGGGGGAGTCAGGTGTAGCAGAAAGTGAACATTTTGCCTAAGGATACCCAAAACAGTTTAGTATCATCGCCAGAATAGATTTTATTTAATCCATACATTAGAATGTGATACGTCCTACCACTCCTCTTGGTCAAAGTAAACCAGGGAGTAAGTGTGATGTTTCTAATGCTGGGCGCCACCAGATCACCTTGTGATCAGATGTCACTATTGTCTTATTTTGCTTTGTCATGTAAGCAGATGGAGTCTGTGGAAACCTTTAATCAGGCAATCAAATCTGGCCAATCAAATTAACCCTTTTTGTTTTATGGATGGAGCATGGCTCACGCCAAAACCCAACACTTTAGCTAAATCACTTCTAAAGTGGCAGTAGAAATGAAAGGAAGTCCTCTTATTGTCACCAAGGGTAAAGAAAGCAGTGGAAATGAATTGCGTTGAAAAATGTAATGTCAGATAGACAGGAAAAGGCAGATGCAAGAAACGTAACAAGATCATTTTGGGAGTTTGTCGATTATTACCTGGACTTATGGTTAATGTTAAAATTGATGGAAGTGAAAAATGATGGATGGTATTTAAATTTCTTTTTTACTCCCAAATTGTTCAGGTGGTTTACATCAAATCCTTTTATTTGTAGAACATTAATTTTTCAATTGGAAATTTCATAGAAATGACCTCCTGATCTTTCTTTTTATGTTAAATCTTAGTATAACCCTTCCCTCCAAAAATGTGTTAGGTGGGTTCAACCTGTTTCTTCAAATAGAGGAAGTTTCTAAGGAATATACAAGTTGTGAGATATGACGACATTAGGTTATTGCAATTCTTACAGAAATGTGTTGATATTCTCTTACATACAACCCCTGCTATTCCCAAATGGTCACTCATCTGGTACTGACCAGGCTCAAAATGATTTAATTTTGTGTTGTTTAAATGGTATGCCAACATGATTATGTGTATACGATTTTAACTAGCACTGGGGTTCGCTCAGACATGAGCATATCAGCAGCAGTCTTAAAACAGTGGCGTAGCAAAGAGGATACGGTCTTCTCCGGGTGGCACATGCTAGGGTGCAGCATTTTGAGAGGATAAAAACAGAAAAAATTAAAATAATAAAAAGCTAACAAAAAATCTGAAATTTTATATCAAAATGATTTTTTAAGGTTGAAATATGTTTTTTGGGGGTCTTTGTGTGTGTGTGTGTGTGTGTGTGTGTGTGTGTGTGTGTGTGTGTAACACTGTTTTTAAACGAATTTTAGATCCTTGATTGTAATTCCATGAAAAGGAGGGGATGCAAATCTTATGACCCCCTCTCACCTGGTGGCAGAAATAGTTGCTTTACCACTGTCTAAAACATTGAGGTCATGTGGTTACAAGATAAGCAAAGTCTTCAGAGAGCACTAATTTTGATCGGTTATATATATATATATATATATATATATATATATATATATATGTTACACAAAGGGCCCGGTCTAAGCTGGGTTGATATGCTTGTATATATATGTGCATAGGTGTATATACATATGTATTTATATGGATAAAAATGTGGCACTCATCTGCAGATGGAATGTGGGGAACATGACAGCTAAATCAGAATTGTTTCAATATTTCTCACGAATGTAAACAAAATGTGTTATTGTTTGAGAAAGAATGTAGCAGTTAAAGGAATCTGGTTATGTTGATGTTTTTAAAAGTTGACAGGAAAAAGTGACACAAAAAAGATTGGAAGATTGGGATTTGATTGTCAACCAAGCGGACGCAACAATATACTTCTCTCTGTTGCTCTCCCACTCCTCTCTCTATCCACTGTAACAGAGAAACAATGAGGAATAAAAACGGACTGTTGCTTATACCAAATGTGTTGTTGTGTATTTGAACTTTAGAAAAAAGCTTCATAATATAACATATATACCTCTTCATCGTACAGTGTATCAATACTCTACGGCTAACTGGGACAATTTTCAAACATTCATATCCGCGTTACATGTTTAAAAAGAATGTGTCCTCTATTGCATCACACTTAACTGACTAGTTACACGTCGGTATAGACAGTTCCATCTGAGAAATTTTAACAGAAACCAAACAGTCAGCCATGTTTATCCCAGAATGTGCCACCACCATTAAGCACAGAAATCGCTATTTTTATTGCTTTCAATAAAATAGATGTTTTGAAAGTAAAGTTGTCTGTATGACTGTCAGCAATCACTACCAAAGGGTTATAGAAAATGCGAGAGTCATACACTCAGTCCATCAAGTCTTAAATAGCTGATCAGAAGCTTAGTTCCCATGAGTTTTAGTGAATAACAAACAGGATACTGAACAGTGAGTGTCATCTTAGTTTTCGAGTTAATGCAAAGAGCAGTATCTGTAAGCTGATTTGGTCACACGAGGACCAATCAGACTTCAACGTGTTTTAATCTCAACTAAAACTAGCCCCTTCTATAAAAAACAAAACAATGTATGTCTTTATTTAAGTAACCTACGTCATTGGGTGTAGGTTACCAAAAGCTGAAAGCGTGTAATGGCAAAAGAAGCAATAATAAAGTAAGAAAGCATTGGATGCTGACAATTTTTTTAAAATTTGCTTTAGATCAGGTTGACTGGGGGAAGAGAAAAGACACCTTTCTTCAGCTGGAAAGATCTTTGTCTGATCTGCAAGTTCAAAGGGTCTAAAGATAAACCTTTAGTAGCTCAAAATTAGTATGCCGTAGAGTTGGACTCTTATCAAGCGACGACCTGCACACAAATTTTGGAAAAACTCAAGTTTGCTAATTTCATAACAGAAACCAAGAGACCAACCAACCCCTAAATATCATGTAGTCTAGAATACAAACTGAAAATCGCATTAATACTTCAGATGAGAGACAGGATGTTGCCAACTAAAAAAGAGATCACAAAAGCTATCAATAATAAACGTCATCTCCATCATGGACATGAACCATAGTCTAACAACTAAAGTCAATGAGAAGCTTTCACAGTCATGTCAAAGATTTAGTAATATCTCAGAAAGAGACAGGACTAAAGCTGTTGACCAGAGGGCTAGAGGGTCCGTGGTGCAGTGGCTAGAGTACTTGGAAAAGTCAGTCATAAAAATGATATTCTCCTGAATTTTGAAGGTTTTTTTCAGTGTGGGCAATCGAAAAATACAATTACGAACTACTTAGGACCTCTATCCAGTTAGTCATGGCTGATGGAATGAGAGCAAGCTATCCTCTTCTATCCTCTTGAAGTAAATAAAGAGGTCCGTTCAAAATTCCATCCAAATTCCCGAGTTTGACAGAAATATTTTCAAGTTCAACAAGATACACCTGAAGAAGGTCAGAAGTTACATCGACCGACAGGTTGTGAAGATGACACTTAAGATGAGAACAGTAGTCTGAAGAATCCAAATAATACGAATAACGAATAACCAATCCTTGTCTCAAAGATTCAGAAATGCTAAATAAAATATATATTTTGGATTCTAAACTTAACCTTTACTGATTGCTTATATATATATATATATATATATATATATATATATATATATATATATATATATATATATATATATATATAAGAACAAATAATTAATAAAATATGTTAAAAACACTTTAAGAAGAGTCAAAAACATTTAATTTTCAAAAAGGAAACACAAATTAAGTGGATTGTTCTTAATCTGCAGAATTTCGAAAGAAATACTTTCCTTCTCATTATATATATATATATATATATATATATATATATATATATATATATATATAAGCAATCAGTAAAGATTAAGCTTAGAAGCCAAAAGATTCTGTAAACTTGGAGTAAATATAAATATTAATATTTGTATAGTAATCCCAACCAAATAAAGAAAAAGTTCAATACAACCTGTTGCATACTGGGTGTTATTTTAGAAGAAATGACGATGTATTATACATTGTTGTTGACTGTGCGTATTAGAGTGTTCATATTGTGGAAAGATAGTGTACATTTTAAAGGAGCTGACGGGAACATGTAATACTCAATGAGAGGAGATTTATGATATACAGATAGATAGACCGAGAGATTGACATTTATAGTGTTCACAGTTCTGTGAATGGGAGTGTTTCTATAAACATTGACACATATAGTTCTTTACCTATTTTTGAGATGATGATTTTCACAAAGTTCTTATAATATACATTGACAATACCTTTCTGTTGAATAACATAACACGAAGGCGCAGATACAAAAAGATGGTGATGTTCCTTTATTCCATACGACCGGTCAATGGCTTTGCATCAAGGAATTCAAGTCTTTACATGATTTTCTTCTTCTAACCTTCGCTTCCAAGGTTCGATGTCAGCTCTGTCTCCTGACTGACTCTTACTTACTCCTAAAGTTCTCTATATTGAGAACTCATGACGTCATTGCGTGACCAAACACGTGCATACCTGATTCGTCGCCTGACATGCCTCTGTGTTTAAGCATGCATTGTTCCTCACGTGTTTTTACAAACCGATTTCTCTAACCTAATTTTTCTAACCCACTTTACAAATATGTTTAATATTTTTTATTGTTCGGATCTAGATTCCTTATTTTAATTTCATTTCATTAACAGAAACAAAATTGTATTATCACATTCCTTTTTCAATAAACATAAATCTAACTATTTTATGTGAACTAAACAATGGTAATTCTACATTCAATTTTCAATAACATTCTGTATTATTTATTTTAACTTATGATCGGAATTCTCAATTCCAATCCTAGCTTTGCAGGTTCGAATCCTTGGCTATCCTATCTCATATTTACTCACTTACAAGAACAGACGACTTGTTCTTGTAACAAACCAAGATAGGAAACAGCTTGTTATAGAAGAAAAAATTTGATTGTAAAATATATTTTGCATTAATCTATTGTTCGACTGGATACTCAAATAAGATCTATTGAAATTTCCTTAATCCGCAGAGTTTCAAAGAAATGCGTTCTTCTCATCAGAGAAAAGAAATTAGCAATGAATATTATAGCTAAGCTATGAATTTGCTGGTACTGGTGTCAATTGAAACAGCATTTTATGAAAATTAGTTTATATTATTATATTCATTTATTATTATATTCACTTGTTAATATCTTTCCTCTGATAAGAAGAACGCATTTCTTTGAAACTTTGCGGATTAAGGAAATTTCAATATATCTTATTTAAGTATCCTGTCGAAACAATAAATGGTTGAAATATATATTTTTACAGTCTTAAATTTTTATCTGTTCATTTTCTTCCTTCACTAAAAAAACTTTTTATCCGAACTCATACTAAATGTCAGTGTGATTCTTGGCTATATGCAAAGATGCCCCAAGATAGTCTCTACCAAAGCCAGGGATCACGTCACAATTCTTCTATAGTCGAAAGACAATATAGATGTTATCAAAGAACAACAGATTTTATGGCAAAAAAGACAACATTAACAGAATATTTATTCAATATTGAATATGGATGAGATAGAACATCTTCTACAATGTGTTGTAAAGTTTGGAATGGATCGATTAACATGTTGTAAAGAAGAAATCTTCCTCAAAGAAATTAACACTTGCCAGGCACATGGTCAGGATGAACTACCTGTTGAACTTCTTAAGACAGACAGTGAAAATATTACCTATGCAATATTTAATCTTATCACTAAGACATGGCATAGCAACTGTATACCCAAAGACTGGGTAGATGGTATCTTAGTGTCTCTGTATTTGGGCAAAGAAGGAAAGGATATTTGCGATTACTATCAACGTATCATACTCCTATAAGCTGTCGGTAAAGTCTTTGCTAAACTTCTGTTAAACAAACTGATGGAAGTTATTACTCTAACTACTACTGGATCACAGTGTAGTTGTAGTTTTAGCATAAAAATCATTCACATTATATTCAGTACTCGTTACAGTCAAGTGAAATATATCGATCTTTGTCAACTGTCATGTTATGTTGATGATTTTTTGGAAAGTCGGATATCCACTTCTTTTCCTGAGCATGCTTAGGCAGATGCATGTGGACATAAAAGTTCAAGTAAATTTTTACAGAAAATTGTCTGAGGATATTCCGATAGAAAGTGGGGGTAAAGCAGGCAACATTCAGGCACGAATGCCTTCTTCCATATTCTCTGCTGCTAAGCTTCCGCATACATTCCACAACTGTGACAAAATGATCTTTTTAAATTTAAAACTACTGGAAACGTTTTCAATTAACGATGGTTTAACTTAAAGTAAAAAGTATTTCAAAGTCTAAACCAGTAACTTTTCTATGTTGTTGACATTCTTATTCACATTGGCGAAACCATGAAACACATTATGCATCTATTTTCTGCCTCACGTAGTGTTTGATCTTAAAATTAGTGTGAAAAAGACGAAAGTCATTTTTATACTGGTACTTGGTGAACCAAACATTGAGACAAATATTTCGGTCTAGGGCAGTTTAATGAATATAGTGATTTTTTTTTTTTATTCTTGCAGCTTAAAGCCTCTGGTGCCGTTGCAAACCTTGAGAAACAAGTTTACACAGACCAAGCTCTGCATGTACATGCACGACCTCCTAAATAGGAGGCCATTTCAATAAAAATCACATGACTGCTAATGTCATAAGTTAAGTCAAACGTTTATAGACATACAGTACCGACTATCACAAAGGGGGGGTTATTTTCTGCTTCAATTCTCAAAGAAATTGCAGAGGGATTTATAAAACTGGTCCAAAAGTGACTGTATTTTTAGAAAAATAAATTATTATTTTACATTTGAACACATGCAATTAAGAGGAAGTATTTTTGCCGGGAAAATACTGTGAAGTTTTATATTTTTTAAAAGTTTAAAATTCAAGTCACACATGACTTTAATTTTACATTAAAACTGCACTTGTTTTCAAATAAGTTTTAAATTAATTTTTTTTACAATTCTTCTCTTTATCAAAAAATTTTTTATACAGCGAGCAATGTTGAATTCGTTTTCTTTTAAATGTATATTTTCTTATAAGGATCTAAGAAATTAGGAAATAATAGAAAGTTGAAAATTAAATTTTAATTTTTCAGTTTTTAAACGATGTTTATTTACAGAATATTTTTTGCATAAACATTTGTCCTTTGAATTAATTCTCATTTTTTTAATAATTAATATTGAATAAGTTCAATTTTAGTATATATTGTTTGTTAATTTTCTCGTTTTTGATGCAAGTTTTTAAATGTTTCTGTGAAAAACTTTCATTCATTATCAAGTCTGATTGTTTGATAGATCTTGCTTTCTTGGACTTTAGACATGACGTCTTTTTTCAGTAAGTAGGTGTTCTATTTACAAAGGCCTCAATAAAGCTTTGTTGTATTTATATGAAATGTGGGCCGTTCACCATAGACATCTTGAGTGGCTTGAACGTGTTTTTCAAAAATGCTTGAGGTACATATTTAGCATCAATGGCAAAGTAAAACACCTTTCAGTGAAGTTGTTGGCATGTGATATCGTTTGCGTGGACAATGATAGAAGTCCTAAACAGCTGTTTAACGATCATCTGCAGGTGGGGAAGTACTGCAACATAAGATAAAAAGACTCAGTATCTCTTTTCCATGGTGAGAAATATCACATCAAATCAAAAAGTGAAATTGAAGAGTCAGTGCTCCAGAAAAGAACTCTAATCTGCAAAAGATGCTTGGGCAGCCCCGTCTGCATTCCTCGGTAGGTGTTTTTTTTTTTTTTCTTTATTACATTTTCACCCCAAACAAGGCACATTGCCACTTTGGTGTAAGGGGCTACTATCAGGGGCAACAACTACTGGGGTACTATGTAGGTATTTGAGCAGCAAGGTGTCGGTTCACGTTACACTTGAACTTCTGCACGTCAGTACTGTTGGGGAAGCAGGGACCTGGAATGGAATTCCAAAGTCTAGCGGTTCTGGGGAAGAAACTATTGGAGTAAAAAGATCTTTTACATCTAGGGATCTCTACAGTGTGGGGGTGGGATTTAGCAGCCTGTCGGGTTTGTCGAGGGTGCTCACGTCGTGGGGGCACAAGTGATTGCAGTTCGTCAGAGCATTCGCCACTAAAATACTTGTAGAAAAGGCAGAGGGATGCAACATTTCGTCGATGGGACAGAGGCTGAAGCTTAGATGCCAGTTCAGGGCCTATCAGGTTTGCGACTCTCTTTTGAACCTTGTCAAGGAGCGAGAGACTAGTAGCAGATGCACCAGCCCAGATGTGGCAGCAATACTCCATACATGGGCGAATGGTGGCCTTATAGAGGTACAGGATACTTTCGGGTGTTAGTAGTTTTCTAGCACGGTAGAGAGAGCCCACCTTTCTTGCAGTGGCCCTGGCAATGCCTTCAATGTAATTGTTCCAACTCAAGGTGTGATGAGCAATAAACTAATCCTTCCTAAAGAAGGCAAAGACTGGTAGGGTTTAGGGCTGACTAGAACTGCACTAGTCCAGAAATACACAGCAGTCAACAGGGAAAAGGTCAATACAAGAATGACTTAGACTCTGTTAACTTTTCGGTACAACTCTATTGAAGAAAACCTGAATAGACTATGGATGAATTTTAAGAATTTGGAAACATACGAGTATCATGCAGAACAGACATGAAAGTTTGTGCAATTTTTGAAAATAACTGAATAGACCATGAAATACTGAAGAGCAGATTAACTGTATTCTTCTATCAAAGGATGAGTATGTTAATCATTTAAAGATTAGGGTCATTAAAGGCACACATCAGTACACAAGAATTAAATTTTACAAAGCAATCCTGCTGAAGCTATTGCTTTTATTTGTCACCTATCTTTACCCCCTTGAAAGTCAAAGGTTGGTCTTCAAGGTCATTTACAAAGTCATGCTAGGAAAGACAGTAATGGTAGCAACAGTAATTGATGACAATCAGATGTTAATCATCCAGAAAAATGTGAAATCAAGGTGTTAAGATATTTCTGAATAAAAAGAAGGGAAATTATACTAAAAAAGCTAAGGACCCACATCCCTTATAATATATATATATATATATATATATATATATATATATATATATATATATATATATATATATATAGTGTGTGTGTGTGTGTGTATGGTCACGAATAGGCTCCTATATGGTTGACTATTTTAAAAAACTGATTACATATAATGATAGATGTATCGAGACACAGGAATGGGTATGTTTGATCTGGCAGAACGGTGGTTCATTAAAATTGTGGGGGTCTGCGTTCGCGCCTGATCTACAAAGTATGGAAATAAAAAATTAAAAAAAAAAACGTTTACAAGTGTTTTTGATATAGATGTACATAAGAATATTTTGATAAGTATGTTTTAACTTAAATGGGGATGGTATAATAAAATTGTGGGTCTGTGTTCGCGCCTGGTCTCCATAGAATGGAAATAGGCACAAACTTTAATAAAGACTTTTCATATCTATCTGCGTAAGTATATTTTGATAATTATGTTTCAGTTTGAAGAAATATGGTATAATAAAATTATGGGGTGTTCGTTCGCACCTGACCTACATAGAATGGAAATATGTCACAAAATTTAACAAGGTTTTTTTAATATAGATCCACAGAATATTGTGATAAGTGTTTCAGTGTGAACAGGTATGGTATAATAAATTATGGGGTTTATCTATTTTATTTTTACTTTCATCATATTTTGCTTTGGTTTTGATACCCCCAAATTCAACCCAAATTTACAGCCCTTTCTTTTCATAACCTATCATACTTTCATAAATCAGAGTCCATTTTCTGTAGGCTGTTTTTGAACCCAGTCAATGACTGATACTTTTGCTAGTATATATATATATATATATATAAAAGGGTGAGGGATTAAAAATTGTGAAATTATAAATTAAGTTTTCATATGAGGAAACATAAAAAAATCAAACTTATATCTACGATCGTTTCAGAAACGATATCCTTTTATTGATTCGATAATTACAAATAAAACCATCGAGAAATAAGAAAAGTACTTGTGGATACAGTCTCCTTCATCATAAGTATAAATGGAAGAGGAGGGAGGAGAGAAGACACCATATTTTAACCAGCTTATTGAAGTAAATATAGTTTGTGAACCTAGAATAAAAAAGTAAAATCTTTTGTTTATTTGATTAATATTAGATGTATGTCTACGTGATACAATTAAATGATTTTGAATTGGTTGAATCGTAAAAGGGGTAAAATAGTATGAAAAATACTACTTACATTTTTTATTTTATACTTGGATTAAATTTTTATAAGGGAGAAATCAAATATTAGTATGAAAAGCAGTTTTTTTTTTGGGGGGGGTTCGATATGATATAAAATTGTATAAATATATATCAAATTCGAAGTACAACAGAATTGTAATAGTTTAAAAGGGAAGGGGGATTTTTTTAAAACCTTATAAAAAAAGATCAACTATATTGTATAATATTCTTACTTTGTTTCTTTTTAGTTGATCTTTTTTTATAAAGTTTAAAAAATGTCCAACTTCGCTTTTAAAATATTAATATATATATGGATATATATGAATTAATATATATATATATATGTATTAATATATATATATTAATATATATATATTAATATATATAGATAAATATATATATATATATTGATATATATATTAATACATATATATACTAATATATATATATTTATATATATTAATATATATATATATATCTTTATATATATATATCAATATATATATATCTTTATATATATATATCAATATATATATCAATATATATATATCTTTATATATATATCAATATATATATATCTTTATATATATATACTAATATATATATATATTTCTTTATATATATATTAGTATATATATATTTATATCTTTATATATACATATTAATATATATATTTATATCTTTATATATACATATTAATATATATATTTATATCTTTATATATACATATTAATATATATATTTATATCGTTATATATACATATTAATATATATATTTATATCTTTATATATATATTAATATATATATTTATATCTTTTTATATATATATTAATATATATATTTATATATATATATTAATATATATATTTATATCTTTTTATATATATATTAATATATATATTTATATCTTTATATATATATATTAATATATATATTTATATCTTTATATATATATTAATATATATATATATTTATATCTTTATATATATATTAATATATATATTTATATCTTTATACATATATATATATATCTTTATATATATATATTAATATATATATTTATATCTTTATATATATATATTAATATATATATTTATATCTTTATATATATATATTAACATATATATTTATATCTTTATATATATATATATATATTTATATCTTTATATATATATATTAATATATATATTTATATCTTTATATATATATATTTATATCTTTATATATATATATTAATATATATATTTATATCTTTATATATATATATATATATATATTTATATCTTTATATATATATATTAATATATATATTTATATCTTTATATATATATTTATATCTTTATATATATTAATATATATATTAATATATATATATATATTAATATATATAAATATATATTTTAATATATATTAATATATATATAAATATATACATAAATATATTTATATATATTAATATATATATATAAATATATATATTAATATATATTAATATATATATAAATATATATATATTAATATATATTAATATATATATAAATATATATTAATATATATATATAAATATATATATAAATATATATATATTAATATATATAAATATATATATAAATATATATATTAATATATATATATATACTATTATATATATTAATATATATATATTAATATATATATATATTAATATATATATATTAATATATATATATTAATATATATATATATTAATATATATATATATATATATTAATATACATATATATGTATATATATATCTATTAATAGATATATATATACGATCAAACGGTTAATAAAACATGTTAAAAACACTTTGAAAAAGAGTTAAAAACATATTTAATCTGAAAAAAAAAACACCTGATAAGTGGATAGTCCGTAATTCGCGGAATTTCGAAGAAATACTTTCCTTCTCATCAGAGGGTAGGAATTAGCAAAATGCAGGATCGGATTTGGCATGCAAAAGTATTTATTTTATATATGTATATATATATTAATATATATATATATTAATATACATATATATATTAATATATATATAGTAATATATATATATATTTATATATATATTAATATATATATATATATATGTATGTATAGGATAAAAGCTCTACTTATAGAATTTTTGTTTAGTTTTAGGCACAAATAGAGACTAAGTGAATTTAATGATAGTGACTGTAGTTAGTCGAGTGTGTCAGTCATGAGTTTTACTTGTCTTTTTTTAATTTACTTCAGTTACTTTCAAAAGGTCAAACCTTCCCTATTGGAGCTAACACTTTATTTCATTAAAATTTTTATTCGTATTCAAGGAGGTTTTTAAAGAATAGACGGTCTTCCCTTTATGGCTGTCAACTGTATTTCATTAAGTACTTATTCATTTTCTTTTGTCAGGCCAGTTGCTCTTATCACAAACAATTTAATATGTATTTCTTTCAGATACCCTGTCGTTTTAAAATCATATTTTAGATCTTGAAAGTTTTTTGCAGTCAGCTCTATTTAGGTCATAGTTATTTGGGACAGTGACATGAATAATGAATGCAGTTCTTTCGGATTTGTTCCATATTACAATATCTGGTTTAATGGTCTTTTATGCATCTGCTCACCTGTATGTCTTTGTTAAAGAACACTGTCACTTTTCTGTTTGATGTTATCAGTGATGGTTAATGTTGCCAAACGTTTGACGATCTGTCAAGCTGCATCTCTCCACAGATCTTTCAATGGAAGCATTTACATACTTTGTTGTGGCAGATATTGGGTAACTTGGCTCTCAATTATTGAGTGGCTAAACCTGCACAGGCCATTTGCTTGTAGGCTAGCCATATTTTTAAATCCATTTGTGAGTAAGCCCTGATCTTGGATGGCTACAATTGATCTTCCCTCATCAAATAGAAGACTCCCACTCTTGATCCATTGGAGTAAAGCACCCCTGATTATATACTCTTATTTAAACTCCATCATGAACTTTCTTGCTCTTTTATGTTGTTTCCAGCCCAGTTTTCTTGTGTCTATCTCGATTTCCGTGTATTTCTATTCTTTTTTGCAATCTGTGTTGCTAGTTCATATTATACCTCAGTAGTATTTTCCGGTATGACACCCAAAAAATTTCTCAGCAAGCTTTGTGATTGAGGTTTCTTGGGGAAGGTGTTTATGGTGGTCCCTCACTATTTCCACTGTCATATCTGTTGAGCTTTTGATGTACTGCACCATGCTTACTATGGTGGCTCAGTATTCATGGTTTATTTCAGTGAGGCGTAGACTTCCTTTTTGTGATAGGTATATCCTGTCCATACATTAGTTTTGGTATATTATCCTATGTATAGATAGCAGTTTCATGGTTTTTGTATCAAACCTATCGACATTACATTGAGGCTAGTCAATAATCCTAAAACCATATGAGATGGGGATTGCAAGTTGGTTTATTGTAGTTATTTTGTTTTGGGCCATAATTTGCATTTAAAGATCTTTTTAGAGCATACCGTGTATTCTTGTTGTAGCTAGTCAGGTGTGTAAGTCATAAGTCTAATTTGTCACTGTGTTTTTGCAAATGTCTTCGTAAGGCCGATTTCCTAGAAAATGCTGAATGACACACATCACACGAATATGGTTTCTCACCAGTGTGTGTGCGTGCATGTCTTCGTAACGCTGAACTTTGTGAAAATGCTGAGCCACAAACGCCACATGAGTACGGTCTCTCGGAAGTGTGTGTGCGTGTGTGCTTTTCTAAATCCGATTTTCTTGAGAATTTAGAGCCACACACTTCACATGCAAATGCTTTCTCACCCGTGTGTATTTGGATGTGACGTTTTAGATTGGCATTCTGTGAAAATGCAGTGCCACACACTTTGCAATGATGCGGCTTGTGGCCAGAGTGTGTTCGTAGGTGCAGCTTTAGGCGTGACCGCCATGAAAATGCTGAACCACACACTTCACATAAATATGGTTTTTCTCCAGTGTGTGTTCGACTGTGGGATATCAAATAAGCTCTCTGGGAAAAATCTGTACCACACACTTCACAACGAAATCTTTTTCCTCCTGAAATTTTTTGGACGTGTTTTTCTAAACATGATTTCTCTGCTAAGCTTCGATTGTTATAAACTTCAAATGAAGTCGGTTTCATGGCTGTATGGATTTGAGCATGCATGGTTAAGGCTGATTTTTTTTTTTTACTCACGTTCACCCCTAACAAGGCATATCACTAGTTGGATGTTAGGGGTTACTATTTGAGACCATGCCTAGGAATAATTAACAAGATGTTGGTTTACATTACATTTAAACTTCTGCATATCAGTACAGTCAAGGAAGCATATAGCAGGAAGGAAATTCCAAAGTCTAGCTGTTCGAGGGAAGAAACTATTAGAGTAAAAAGTTTTATGGCATTTGGGACCTCAACAGTGAAGGGGTAAGATTGTTGCTTAAATTCCCATATAAATTCCAATCCACATACACTCCATATATGTAGTTTTGTGCCAGTGTTTGTTTCAATGTGTTTTTTTAAGTATGAAAAAGGTGAATCCTGCAGTTGACTTGGATATTTGTTTTCCATCTTTTATAAGTGTTTCAAAATTCATACTCTGCAAAAATATCGAATAGTAGAATTTATCTAAATCTTTTTTTTTTTTTTTGCATCAATCTGGTTTAGCATGTCTCTTTTTATACTTTTTGCACCGGGCTTTTCTGATGAATTAAGAATCTTATCAGCTTGAGATTGCCGTTTTATTTTTTCATGAGAATTCTTCTTAAAAGGCATATTTGTATATATAAACATTGCTTATGTTTCAGTACAGATATGAACTCACTTAAACGAATCAGTATTTGAAAGTTTTCAACTGACTCCCCTACTGTTGAGGTAGAATTGAAGTTGGAGTCAGAATTATTAAAAGAAATTAGAAGTCAGATATATTTAAATCGCCTTACATTTGTTTTTTCCTAAATTAAATTATCAAGATTTTTTTTAATGTGTAGCTTCTTACATCAAGTAGTTTCACACCTGATCTGGAACGAGTTAAATAAAAGAAATAATTATACAGAAATCGGTCAAAGGATAAATATGAAGTTGGAGCTAAAAGTTGAACTGTATTTTTTTAAAACAATCTGACAGTTTGATGTTTTTCAGTCGACTCCCCATTTCTGAAGTAGAACTTAAATTGAAGTCAGGATTGGTAAAATAGTTAACTCAACTCTTGTTTGTCTTAAATTAAAGTCTTTCAAGATTGTTTTTTTTATAAGTATGAGTTTCTTTATTAGTGGAAATAAGCAAAGAAAAACTACTCAAATAATCTTAACAATAATCAACTGGTTTCTCTGCATAATTCGTAGTTTTCCTGAAACATGAATTATTTCTCCTTTCTCTTCAAGTCAAAACCATTTTTCTCTGGCATTGCATACTACACCCATTTCTTTAACTCTGCCTCATGTTTAGACCAAAATCAAAAGCATCATTTTAACTTTAAAATTTTCTTTTTTTAATTTTAAGTTATATTTTTGTATTAAAAAATGAGTTATCCTCCCTGTTGATTTTTATTAAATGAGTTTTTAAAAATGTCTCATATTAGCAGTCATCTTAGTTGGATTAAGAAATTTTTAAATAAATTTTGTCTGTGTTCATTATTATACTGCCGGTTAGTCAGAAGCAAAATTTGATTGACCACCATAAATGCTATTATCTGGGTTACAGTTTGAAAAAATTCAACAAGATAAACTTATATGTTAGATACCCTATGCTATATTTTTTCTACACAATTCCGATTTATTTCCCTTCAATCATGCTCAAACGCCTAACTTGTAGGGCCAATGACAACATAGTAGTACTCTGAAAAAAGTTCAAAACAAGTTAATTTTGTCGTTTGGTCATCTCTGCATCTGTGTAAAATTTGTCATGCACAGAACTACAAATCAAGGAAAGTGGTAATGTTGCTTCTATGCAATTTCTTTTGTGTCTTCTGAGCCAAGCATTCCCAACTGCTGAGCTTTGCTGTCCACAATGCAACAGGTAAACACATATAAACACACATATTAACTAAAGCTGCATCTAACAAAATGTATGTCATACAGGTCATGTAGGCCAAACATTCATGAGGTAAGATTTTCACCTAACAATAACAACAATCAGAAGTGAGAGTCTTTCTATTCAATCTTTTGGTGTTTTTTATGTCTTTTTTTAAACATTTTTCATATAATAACATTCAATTTCTTCATTTCCACCATTTGTGTTTGTTCCCACAGAAATTTCTTTCCTGTTCCTCACTATTGGAATCTGAAATATATATATATATGTAAATGAATTCAACATTTTGTATGGTGACAAAATAAAAGATAAAAGTGATACTTACTGTAACACAAAAAAGGAATGAAGGGAGATAATTAAAAAAAATGGCAAGACAATCAGTAACACGCAACAAGTCTCCCGGGATTCTCGTCACCATCTTTTCGTGTTCTCCCCGCAGCCTCCTTTATGTAGCTGAGTGGGGAGATTTTGCACATGAGCAGCAAAACTGACCGCTATTTTGAGAGACTGCCCAGTTATAAAAGCTGTGGGTGCTGCCATCTTGATTCTTTCCTCCCTTCCCCAGACAGCTAGACTCCACATGATACATAGATACTTTAATGGTAAGCCACAATTTTTCCTACACTTACATCTTGTGAATTTAGCCTTCGAGGGATATTTCCAGTGAAGATGAGCAAATGGTATCTATGGTCAGGAATATGTATGACATAATCACATTGACACACCAGTTATCATTAAATCACCAAAGTTAAGCAACATTGAGCCTGGTCAGTACCAGATGGGTGACCAATTTGGGAATTCCAGACACTGTATGTAGGAGAACGTCAACACATCCCTGCAAAAGTTGCAAAAACCTTACATTGTCATTTCCCCTAATGGGGATATATATTCGACTGGGGACTGCTTTGGAATTTCATACTCCTATGGAACTGTCTCCTTTGGAGTAAGCTGGTTAAACACGCATAGGGTTAGTGCTGTTTCCATTTTATTCCATTCCATGGCCAGGAATGGAAGGAGGAGGTTGGTGGGAGATGATTACAAGCCTATTCCGGTTCTGTTTTTTTTGTTCTCGAGGAAACCAAACCATTGGTTATTTACTCCATCAAAAAATCTGGTACTTATTGTTAGCAAATCCTGTTGGGTGGGTCAGTTAAACAGCATTTCTTTTTTGTAACCCCAACCATTGCCTGCTCACTTTCTGAGTGTCGACCTTCAAGCTTTTTTCTTTTTACAATATTAATTAATAGATATGTTTCCTTAGGGTGTATTTTATTGCTAGTCTGGACGGCTATTATCATAAGAGCTGGTTTTAAACCGATTTGCTCAATTTGATCAAACTGTGCCTTGCACATGAAGAGAAACTTACATCACCAGGACACATTTTTATTATATGAAGTAGAAACGTAAAATAAAGAATAAAATATTATATAAATGTTTATGTTTTACAGAAATTTGGATGATTCAACTGTGTTTTATACAAAAAACCCAGGAATGAACCCAGGATCTTTAGATGTATTTGGTTAAGCAATTCTTTTCATCAATAACAGTGACAGCATTCATTCATACTAGAAACCTCTTACGCCAAAATGGCAATATGTCTTGTTTAGGGTGAACATGAATAAAATCAATTAAAGAATGCAGGAAATTCAGCAGCTTTTTTTCTTAGTGTTTTTATAGTTTGCATTGATAAAACAAGTGATTATTTAGCTTTTTTTCTTAGTTTGCATTGATAAAACAAGTGATTATTTAGCTTTTTTTCTTAGTTTGCATTGATAAAACAAGTGATTATTTAGCTTTTTTTCTTAGTTTGCATTGATAAAACAAGTGATTATTTAGCTTTTTTTCTTAGTTTCTTATAGTTGGCATTGATAAAACAAGTGATTATTTAGCTTTTTTTCTTAGTGTTATAGTTTGCATTGATAAAACAAGTGATTATTTAGCTTTTTTTCTTAGTGTTATAGTTTGCATTGATAAAACAAGTGATTATTTAGCTTTTTTTCTTAGTGTTATAGTTTGCATTGATAAAACAAGTGATTATTTAGCTTTTTTTCTTAGTGTTATAGTTTGCATTGATAAAACAAGTGATTATTTAGCTTTTTTTCTTAGTGTTATAGTTTGCATTGATAAAACAAGTGATTATTTAGCTTTTTTTCTTAGTTTTTTTATAGTTTGCATTGATAAAACAAGTGATTATTTAGCTTTTTTTCTTAGTGTTATAGTTTGCATTGATAAAACAAGTGATTATTTAGCTTTTTTTCTTAGTGTTATAGTTTGCATTGATAAAACAAGTGATTATTTAGCTTTTTTTCTTAGTGTTATAGTTTGCATTGATAAAACAAGTGATTATTTAGCTTTTTTTCTTAGTGTTATAGTTTGCATTGATAAAACAAGTGATTATTCAGCTTTTTTTCTTAGTGTTATAGTTTGCATTGATAAAACAAGTGATTATTTAGCTGGAAATAAGCAAAGAATAATACAAAATGAAAAATGAGAATCACAGGATTATTTTAAAATTATGTTAATACTAAAATAAGATATTACAATAAAAACAATTAAAAATAATAGAAGGAAAATAGAAGCAGGGAAAATATTTGGTATACACCCTCATTCAACATAATAGACAAAGACAGAATGGTGGCATTTGTATGCTTGTATTTACAATAAGAAGCAGAAACTACCATAAAAAAGATAGATATCTTTTTTATATTCGCACTGGAATTCAGAAGACTTATTAAAAATAAAAAGAACACAATTGCATTAGGTAATTGGGTAAGGGAACTACGTAAAAATAATAGAGAATTCAAACTAAACTGGTCAGTATTGGATAAAGGTAGAAAATATAAACCAAGTAAATCTAAACAATATAATCTGTGCCTACTTGAAGCTTATTACATAGTAAATTTTAAAGAAGAAATTTTAAACAAAAAATGGGATGTTATACAAAGTTGTCTTCAGAGAAATAAATTCCTGCTTTCATGCCTAAAACCTGGCTGAAATTATAAAGGAAAATCCACATAATATACTAATAGTAAAGTATGATCAGAACCTATAAATTTAACGTTAAAATTTAGAATGGTAAAATATATAAATAATTTAGTAGATCTTCAACTTCACATACTGGAAATAAAATATTTATAACCTTAATAGGAAGAAATAGTTTTAATCTTAATAATAGTTATGGATAATGAAATTCAACCCTAGTAACTTCAACAGCACAAGAAAGGAGAAAAAATTTCTAGGAGTAATCAAATGCAAGATACTGGCATAGACTAGCTCAGAAGAAGTAAAATTAATTCTTAGTAATATATGATATTGAAAATAAATGAGTAATATAACTGGAATGGGTATCGTGAATGTAAGGTTAGTAATATAATTTTTGTTTTAAAAAATTAAATAAAGATGATTAATAAATAATAAAGTAAAAATATGGAAATCTGAAAACTTGAAACTTAAGATTTTGGTGAATCAATAAGAATTAGATATCCAGAGTTATCCCCCTTTAAACACGGTAATTTTGATAATTGTTTTCGAAAAGATCAACAAAGGAAATTAGTATTGGATTTATAAGACAACAATAAAGTTACAAAAATAATTTTTTAATTTTAAATTCTTGACTTAATAAGTATGGAATGTAGGTTTCTTTTTAATTTATTAAAAAATAACTCTGTTAGAATAAACTTCATAAAAATCCATTCACACAAAATAAAACAATTAGTAAAATCAATTAGAAAATCGTGGATAAAATCCAAAGATACGAAACTTTTTAAGATTGAACAGAATATAGATGAGACACATAAATTTAATCAAGGATTTAAAAATGCCATCCAGTACTTTGAAAATTAATAAATTAAATAAATAATTTAGCAAAAAAAAATTTAATTAAGCTAGAAACACATGGAGAACCAAGGTAATATAAAGCTAAACAATTAGCCGAAATTTAAATCTAAGACATTGGAATACGAAAATAGGGTGATCCATAAATTTCATGCTTATCAGATAATGATTGAACAAAAAACACGAGGAGAGGAAGGTAGATTCAACTGCTTGGTACCGTAAATAACAAGATTGAAATCTGTTTAGATATGTATTAATTCAGTGGTTTTTTTTCAAACTGTCTGATGAGATGCTATTTTGGAATATTTTTGAATAACAAAGTTTGAAATTGTCGGAATGGAGTCAAAATAATTGTAAAATTCGTGAAAAGTATACACCAGAATGCTAAAAATTTTTTGTTGTTGTGTTGGTTTTGAAAACTTTATATGAATGCTCGATTACAAAACCTAATAATCATGAAGCTTAATATTTGAGTCAATTAACTTTGACTTAATTGTTATTGGTATATGTACATTGCCAATCGTTGATATACTTTAATATATTAAATTTTTGGACAAAAAATATTTAATAATGTGTGTGTGTGTGTTTTCTGAAAACAACTATAACCTATGGTTAGGCATTAATGAGCTAATTTACCTTCAAAAACAATAAACGAATGATAGATGCACTGCTAAACCACTAATATTAAACAAACATGCAATTACATCACATTAGAAAAAACTATATCAATAAATAGAAACAGTAATACCATTCATCCCCTTGCAACAACATATCAAACACTATCATGATAAAACATCCTTAGGTTCAAGCTAGTCAGCTGAAGAAGCAGTGTTGCATAATAAATAATACAATATAAATTGAATATAGTACATTTTACACTAGAATTCATGTTACAATATATATATATATATATATATATATATATATATATATATATATATATATATATACAGGGTATCCACAAAGTCTGGCTACATTATGTAGCCAGACTTTGTGGAAGCATCCTGTAGATTATGTAGCCAGACTTTGTGGGCACCCTGTATATATATATATATATATATATATATATATATATATATATATATTGTGGGTTCCCACAAAGTCTGGCTACATAATCTACTGGATGCTTCCACAAAGTCTGACTACATAATGTAGACAGACTTTGTGGACACCCTGTATATATATATATATATATATATATATATTCATCCACATGTAGTACTGTTTTGCTGTTTCACAACTCATCAGTGGGGCTAGACAGGCAACTACCTCAAGCCATTACGCTAATCGGCGGCTGCTGTGTGAGTTGTGAATTAATGATGTTTTGACATCGTCCAAAATAGCTAAGCTCGATTTGTTTACACAAAGGGCATCGCTTATATATATATATATATATATATATATATATATATATATATATCCCAAGTATTGCACAATGAATGTACTTTAAAAAAAACTTGAGTTATTTCATCTATATTTGAATACTAAATCACTAAATTGGAAAACTTATTTCAATTAACAAAATTTTATATATATATATATATATATATATATATATGGATAAAAATCAATACGAAAAATATATAAATGTTTATACATTTTCTGTATTTATTTCTTATTTTATTACATGTAGGAATATAAAAAGTCTTTTGAAAAAAAATGGAAAAATTTCTTTCAAGAGCACATAATTTTCGACCGATACTTCGGTTTTCTTCAGTGTGAATTATGGAAACATGAGTGCAGAGTGGACAGGGCCAGCAGCAGGTGGGGAACGGGTATAGCTATTGAGGTTAAGATCTATCTGAATACAACCATTCCAATATTTTTTACTTGGAATCGTCAACCACTTGTGTGGCCTCTATTCAAAACCAAGTCTTTCATAAAATGTTGAATTTCACACCCACGCACCCCACATACACACTTGCATATCTAAACATACATGCATGTACAGCCATACATTACCACACATGCTTCTACATGTACCCGTACATACACACAGAATACACACACACACACACACAGATAGAGACTGATGAACAGATGTATACAGATAAGCGGAAACTTCTGACCAAACGCTGATGCTTCCCATTAGAATCATAAATTTATTATGGTTCTAGGTATGAGATAAGGTGAAACGACAGCATCCTCCTTGCCTTTCTGGATTCTATGAATGAACACACCCACACACAAGCACATTATATATATATATATATATATATATATATATATATATATATATATATATATATATGCTCATCCACATACAATACAATTCCGCTGTATCACAGCTCATCAGTACAGTTAGACAAGTAACTACCTCAAGCCAGGATCGAAACCCGACCACCCAAATGAAAGTCAAGACTTCTTACAATTACGCTATTCAGCTGCTGCTGTGTAGTGAATTAACAATGTTTTGACACCGTCCAAATGCCTAGGCTCAATTTGTTTACACAAAGAGCTTCGCTTAATCCGCTAATGATAGTTTGTATATCACTTCCTAATATGCCCAACCCAGGATAAGGAGGATTATAATAAATGTTGAAATTATTGGGAGAGACAGGTTGCGATACAAAAAATTGTGTATGCACAACAAAAAATTCTTTGATATTAAAATATAATTGACTCAATGAACCTTCCAGAATTCAAATCTATTTAATATACACAAAAAGAAAGCATACACTTTTTGCATAAGTACACTATCTTAACACAAGTTCTTAAAAAACATGAAACTGCTTTTTAAGTTTCAACTTTTTAAAGTAACTGCTTGGTATTTTTTACTTTAACTACAACTCAAAAATCACTGTTAAATTGGTGACTTTCACAGGTCTTCGTGTAGGGTTCAAACGAATATCAGTTAAATTTCGGGTAGACAAGTAGTTTTCTTGCTATTAAGACCTTTATTATCAAATATAATCCCTTATGTTTTCACTGGCAGCCATGTTTTCCAACTGAACAAGTACTAATGCGCATGCATGTTATAAAACACCCTTTCTATGTTAAGAATGATGACAGTCACTGAAATCCATTAAATAGTACATTGGAAAAAATGTTTATCAAAATATATATATATGCATTTCATTTGCCTAAGAACTAGTCAGTTTAGAACGCATGGAATTCATGTTACTAGATGTTTTTATGGAGATGAAATGCAGAAAATTCTATGTAGCTGAGTCGAATATATATTTTTATAACTTACTATCTAGTTTTACTTATGTACTGAGTACTGTTCAAGTAAATACTAAGAAAAAATACATCAAATATTATATCTCTTTATAAAGTTTTATATGGATAAATGAAATAATAATGATAATAATAATGTAAATATCAAAGAAAAACGCTTTTCATGGTTTTATGCAGATTAAATAAATTACACACTCGAGGTGTATATTTACCAATAATAATAATATTTGGATTCTTTGGGCTACTGTTCTCATCTTAAGTTTTATTTTTACAACGCTTACTTTTAAGGATCCTAAAATTCATATTAGAATTCTCCGCGTAATGGCTAAAGTACTTGGTAAAATTCAGTTGTAAGTTACACTCTTCTGAAAGTTGCAGGTTCCCTCATCAGAATAATATTGCAAATTACTTTGCACCTTGTCATGGCTGATGGAATGGGAGTATACTACCTCTGTGGATTACATAAAGGGATCCCCTCGAAATTCCGTGCAGATTCCCGATGTTTGACAGAGAGGTTTCCAAGTTCAATAAGCTACACTCGAAGAAGGTCAGAGGTTACATTAGGTACAGGCAAAATGAATGCTGATGTCCAAATTGTATAAACATTTTGACCCCTCCCCTTTACTTAAAAATTCACCAAAAATCAGGAAATTAAGCAATTTTAATTAAATTTTCAGTATTTATCAAATAATGATCGCGAAATATAATGAACTAATTATTTTTATTTAAATCTGAGTGGAAATGTATTATTTTGTTTAAACAAAAAAAATACATTTACTAAAGTTATGGTTTTCAGTAGTAAATAAAAAACGCAAAAATTTATTTTTGCTTTTTTTATATAAATATATATATGCTCATCCACATACAAGATCAAAGTGTAGTATCTGTTCTTCAGATGCTGCACTTCAATTTCTTGTTCTCAGTCAGTGGAGGAGAAATCCTTCACGACTGAGACAATTTTAATTTTTGTTCCTTTTCTCCACATTAAAAAACGATCCTGGTGTCTAACTCTGTCCCGTGGGGAGGCATTGTAAATAGGAACAATAAAAAGTTTTTTTAACAGAACATTAAAAAAAAAAGCCCCCAAACTCCGTATTAATGAATTTGATATAACTCAAAGAAAAATGAATTTCTCGAACTACCGATATTACCATTGAATCAAGCATTGTTTATTTAATATTTTCACACACCCCAAAATTATAATAGCAAAAATATTTCTACTTTTTTTTAAAATTACAGATTTCGCATAATTTTAATATGCAAGATTTTAATAATTTCCTTGCTTGCAAGAACGTGAAACTTTCGGCGTCACATCATTTTTGATATAATCTCGAACAATAATTAAAAAAAATTAATTTAAAAACAGGAACATACAAAATAATTAAATTAAAAAATGATAAAACTTGATACAAACGTTCAGAATAGGAATGTGTGGATGCACGTCTGGGGAAAAAAATCAAAAAAATCTGACACCCCTACCTCCTTTTACTATCATGACTTCATTTTGAAACAGCGTTTCGATTGGCTGAAATTTTGGACCTCCTTATAATCGTGTTTACATTTTTTTAGTTTGTTGCGTTTTCAGCGAACGGTAAATTACTTGTTTGTTGAGGGCTAATTAAGTTTGTTTTTTGTTTTTTTGCATAAACAAGGTATTTTTTTTGTTGTTTTCTTTTTAATTTAATTCAATATCTCATGATTTTACTTTACTAATTATCTTTGAAATAGACCCAGAAAACTAATATTTATCTTTTAAAGGATTTTTACAATGAATTTGTTTAACTTCAAAATTTGGCTTCATTGGTTAGGCTAACCAATGGTTAGCTCGCAGTGAAAACATTTTTCATAACTTTTTTTCACGTGTACAAATATTTTTTTTTCCTTTAGGAAATTAACTTTAGTTTTTAATCTTTCAAATACAATCAAAAAGTAGTCAGAAACCTGCAAAAAAATTATGATAAATCGGCTTTTAAAACTAGGTCCCTCTATTTTTGCCCGTACCTAGGTTACATTGAGCTTAACGTTGTGAAAATAGCACTCAAAATGAGAGCAGTAGTCCTAAGACTCCAAATAATACGAATAATCAATCCCTCAAAGATAAGGTAGTCAATATTTCTTAATGTTGAAATATTTATATTTACAAAATAAATTTCCTAACAAAAAAAAAAAAAAACGGAATAAAACAAATAAGGTTACTTACGTTTTTATGCTATTTTTCTTGATTTCAATATAAATTAAAGAGAAAAGAAGCAAACAGTTCGAATAATAATACTTTGGTATTAAAGTTTTTCGTGTAAAAATGATATTTGCAGGAATTGCTGCAATGCTGCATTGCTGCAATTGCTGCATATATTTCTAAAATGTCACCAGTAATTTCTTTGAAGAACGAGTTACAAGGGAGATAATTCTTAACACATTAGCACACCTTTTGCGTACACACAGTTCAAATTTTAGACCGACTCAATTGGTAAGTTCTAGTTTCTTCAAAAGACGGATATTCCGAATGAAAACTAATGTATTTGTAGAGGGAATCAACCAGAAGAATAGGCGACTCGACGTCCACTGGAAACAGTGTCAGATAAAAACTTTGCATCGATATAAAAATGCTCCGCTTAGTCAAAAATAAGTTTTCAAGTTGGGGTAAAAGAAAACTGTAGGAGTTTCTCTGGCGCTTTAGAATTAGAACAAACACAGAATCTAGATTATAATGGAGAAAATTTAGGGTCATAAGAGGGAGATAATTATTTAGTGAATCAGAAAAATAGGCGATTTGAAGACCGCACAGCGCGGCGCAGCAAATTGTGTAAGATAGAAAAAAAAATGCGGGTTGTATTACTGTACACATAGATTCGAAAAAGTTGTCAAAAAAATAAATATATAACAAATAAATGTTATATATTTGTTTTTGGACAACTTTTTCGAATCTATGTGTAACAGTAATACAAACCCAGCGTTTTGCACCGTTGCATATAAAAATGTTTCGCTCGCTTACTAAATCGGATTCCCTGTTTTCGTTTAGATTGGCACTTCTTTGTTTACAAATTCATTCGACAGAAGTGACACCAAACAAATTTTTATATACGGATGACCCAAACTGTATATAATGCATTTTAATTTATTTATTTATTTATTTAAATGCAGGTATAAAAATAGTTTTATTCAAACAGTTTTTATTATAAAATGTTTATGAACTGTTTTTTTTTTAATATAATAATAAAAAATATGCTATAGCCTGTTTTCTAAATATCAGAGGTATTGATATTTTTTGTTTTACCTCAAATATAAAAATAGAACTGTTATAAACAAAATATTTATAAACAGTGTTTTTTATTATATTTAACTGTTTTTTTTTTGTCTAATAATGTTTATAAACGTTTTTTTTTTTTAGTCAAACATAAAAATAGAACTTTTATAATGAAATATATATTATGAACTGTTTTTCAAACAGAGATGTTTGTAATTTTTATAATTTTTTAAATCGAAAATCATAAAGAAACGTATCTAATAAGAATATTTCCAAAATAATTGTCTTTGATTGGAACTCCAATTAAAAGTTGTTATATATAGGGTTATGACAAGAGAATATTCTTTTCATTGTTTGGACTCTCGCGTATATATCTGAATCGGAAAAGTCTGAGTCGCACAACGATAGTCACTCAACACAGGTCTGAACGCTTCTTTCTTAGAACTGCCACCCTATTGAACACTGTTTTGCTGGCTTGCTTCTTGCCGACTACAACATTGTTGTCTTCAAGTCCAATGTAAACAAGTTCGGAAAAGTCTGCCGATGTTCACTCTACACAGGTCTGAACGCTTCTGCCTACCCCCCCCCCGAAATCTGCTTTTCTGATGCCCGGGTGTATCTCAAAATCATGTGTGGACGTGATTTTTCAAGAACTGTTTGAGACTGTGGGCATTAAAAGATCACGATCACCATCTTGGATCTTTTCATTTTTCCTTCTCAGCTCGCACGACAGACACAAGCACGTTTTTGCGGTAAACCTCCTCTATTTTCCCCACAATATGCGACACAGTTGTGGCACTATCAATTGGTCACTGGTGTGTGACCGACCCATGTGTTACACTAAATGTCTTAGAAACGGTCCACTGATGATGCGATGATGGGCCAGTCATTAGGGCCTGAATATCAAGAGGAAAAGCATACCTGAGATGTTGGATGTGAGTGTGTGGCTTCTTTTTCTCCCAGGAAAACGTCTTGATCTCTGATGGCATTCTGACTGGAACCTTCCTTGTCCTCAGGGCCGCCTCATTCGACTTAAGACATTTATGACAGACACACAAAAACACACAACACGGGTCGCAATATATATGAGAAATATAATTAACTATTTATTTTATAAAATGTATAAAATCTATATTTTTATAAAGTAATAGGGTTCGTGTGTTTCTGTCTGTGTGTACAGCTCTCCATCATCAACGAAATATAAAGGAGGTAAGAGGGTAGATCTCTCCTGGTAGAGAAACATTAGAACCCATTTTAGGATGTTTCTGTTATAGGAGACATAAGAATCTATGCCTAATTTCTTTATATACTAGTCTACAAACCACCCCCATATCGAATGACTTATGCTCATTTGCATATCACATTATATTAAATCTCTTTAACTAATTACCTCGACCTTATTACGTATTGGAATTATTCTAATCATTTCAACTGTACTCTTTACAAAATCTATTTAACATTTAATTATTTAATATATTTTCATTTAATTTTATATTCGATTTATTTCACTTTACGTATATTATCAAAACAATTCATTGGCGAGCAAAGCTTTATGTTTTGGGATTGTATTGAAAATGTAATGGAAATTTCAATTTCGTTCCGTTTTAATCTTTTATATTTTACTTGCCAATATAATTGAAAGAATACAATTCAACTATCGTAATTTTATATAAATAAACAAAAACAAATATTTTAAAATAAAACTTTATTAAAAAAGAAATAATTTTATTTTTAAATGAAAAAAATCAATTTAGTAAAATAATTGTATTAAACACCCCCAGCCTTGTCAGCAAACCTGTAAACCTATAAAAGTTAACATTTCGAATGTAAACAGTGATTTTTCGATTTTGTTAGCGCTTGCCGCAATTAAAGACAATTAAAACGGAACTAACTTTATTTCCATTCTATTTTTTAAACAACCCCCAAAACATAACGCTCTCTTCCAGTTATAGCCAATTTTTTTTTAATTAAATAAAACAGGTCAAAATAAACAGATAAGCGCATTTTCTTTTACATTTTTCTTACAACCAACGTTGTCATTTTAACCAACTGCAGGATACCGTTACTTTTGTGGGGTTGTTTTGAAAATGGCACGGAGATTATAATTTCGTTCCAATTTAATCTTTCTGGTCGAGCCTATTTCGAAAGCCTGTTTATCATAGATTTGAACTACAAATAATTTATTACATTTTGATTATTACTATCTTAAGACTTAAAGCTTATATTTATTTCATTTTTCTATTTATATATTGAATTAGTTATTTCCAGTCTTATTTAAACTTAGTGCTTTCTTTAAACCGGATGAACCTTTTATAAAAATATGAGTTTAACGTAAAGAACACGAACAAGGTTTTATTCAACTGAATTTCTTCCAGTTTACTAACAAAATATATAAATTTAAAAGAGATATAAATAATAAAATAAAAAGGTTATGTAATTTAAAAGAAATACACGTACTCACAAAAGCAGAACTTTTTTTTACACATTTTTTTCTTTAAAACCATAACAATGAGACTAACAATTACCTAGATCTTAGTAATTATTTGTTTTAATAGAACTGTTTTAATTGTACTGTTTACTTAGTTAACCTAAGTTGGTATTACATTTATTTTACATTTACTTTTTTTTTTAATTATTACTTTTAGACTGTGACGTTTACACCCGGAAGTAATGAGTCACACGTAGGTCGCTTTTATTCATTCCTTTTGGTCAAGATCAAAGTGTAGTATCTGTTCTTCAGATGCTGCACTTCATTTTCTTGTTCTCTTTCGGTGGAGGAGAAATCCTTCACGACTGAGACAATTTTTATTTTTGTACCTTTTCTCTACGTTAAAAAACGACCCTGGTGTCTAACTCTGTCCCGTGGGGAGGCATAATTGTTTATAATTGTACTATTCAGAAATATTATTTATAGTTCGTCCATTTCAGTTAGTATACATTTCCTTTATGCTTAATTAATTTACAATCATTAATATCGTTAAACAATTCCGTTTAAAACCGAAATTATGCCACCCAAACGAAGTAGAAACGAAAGTGAGGAAGAAAGAATGGAAAGATTGGAAGCTAATAGACTAAGAGTTGCTGCAATTCGCTCCAATGAAAACAATTCAGATAGAGAAAGACGTCTAGAACTTAACAGGATACGTCAAAGAGAAAGGAGAGCAAGACTGTCAGATTTGGAAAGAGAAACCCAACGTGAAGCTGACAGAACTAGACATGCTGTAAGGCGGTTAAATTCATCACAAGATGAAATTCAAGAAAGGCAAAGATATGCACTGGAAAGAGAAGCAATATTACGATCGAATGAATTATATGAGGTAAGTAGACGTACACAAGGTCAGTTGAGAGTGGCTCAACGACATCAGAATGAATCGGAAACCCAACGAAGCTTTCGCCGATTCCAAGGGCAACAACGAGAGGCTGCATGGAGAGAGAGTATGACTTTGCCCCAGCAATTGACAGAAAACGAGGCAGCTAGACAACGAATGACTGCTTTGAGACACCATGAAATAGAACACTGCAATAGAAAAGGATTGCTCTACAACAAAAATGACTCTCTCACTACAGCTGATATAGGAAAAATGGACAAAGTATGTCAACATTGCTCAGCTGTAAAATTTAAAGGAGAAACCCCTGGTTGTTGTTGTTCTTCTGGCAAAGTTGTGCTTGATAGCTTTCCACCACTGCCTCAGTTGCTTCAAGATTTGCTCTCCGGCAATGGTCCCATCTCTAAAGATTTTCTGCAAAATCTATGCAGTTATAACAATTGTTTTGCAATGACATCATTTGGTCACAAAATTGCGGCAGTACATGGGTGGAATCCTTCTTTTAGAATTCGAGGCCAGGTTTGCCACCAGATTGGGAGTCTTTTACCACCTGAAGATGAAACAGCAAAGTTTATTCAAGTCTACTTCTTGGATAGTCTGGAAGAGGAACTACATAATCGGGGACGTGACAGTAGACTCAATAGAGACATTCTCCAAAGTCTGACTGAATTTTTACATGAGAACAACAGCTTTATTTGTCAGCTGAAAACAACAAAGGAGAGGATTGAAGAAGAACACTTGGTAGAACATAAAGTTGTCATAAGGGAAGACCGAAGGCCGCAAGAAGAGCATCCACGGCGATTCAATGCTCCAACAACAACGTAACAGCTAACCGGGATATTGTCTTGCGTTTTAGAAATGATACATTAAAATGGATCTCCGAACTACATCCCCTCTACGATACTTTAATGTACCCGTTAATGTACCCCTATGGTTCTCCATCTTACAACATCTACATGAAGGCATCCAATGGGCGAAAAGTTACCCAACAGCAATTTTATTCGTACCATTTAATGACTCGGCCTGGAAACTATTTTCTCTGGTACCGAAGGCTATTTCAACAATGGCTGGTGGATGTGTACTGCAAGATTGAAACAGAACGTTTACAGTTCCTGAGGCGTGAGCAACAGACCCTGAGAGCTGACAATTATAGCAACTTGAGAGATTCAATTCTTAGGGAGGATGGGAATCCAGAACAGTTTGGTCAACGAGTTGTACTTCCGGCAACTTATACAGGAGGCCCTCGATACATGTTTGAGCGTCAAAGTGATGCCATGGCATATGTTCGGCGAATGGGCCGAGCCGACCTCTTCATCATGTTCACAACAAATCCAAAGTGGACAGAAATTACAGAAAATTGTCTTCAAGGGCAAGACCCTCAGGATCGTCCAGATATTGTTGCCAGGGTTTTCAGGCAGAAGCTAAAAAAGTTACTTGAATTTATTAAAAAGGGAGGATTTGGCAGGTTGAGGGCTTTCCTGTACAGTATTGAATATCAAAAAAGAGGACTGCCGCATGCACACATCCTCACCTGGCAGGCCCCAGAGGACAAACTTCTACCAGAAAAAATGGATCTCTGCATATCTGCAGAGATCCCTGACAAAGAGGAAGATCCTGATCTTCATGCTAAAGTGATGGCACATATGGTGCATGGACCTTGTGGACCATTTAATCCAAATTGTCCATGTATGATTGACAACAAATGTTCCAAAAAATACCCCAAAGAATTTCTTCAGTGTACCAAGCAAGGCCAAGACTCTTACCCCAAGTACAGGCGAAGAAAACCAGAAGATGGAGGCCAGACTGGTACAATAAGGATGTAGAGAGAAATGGTCGGTATGTTAATCAAGAAATAACAAACCAGTGGATTGTTCCGTACAACAAGGTCCTCCTTCAGCAGTTCAACACTCACATTAACGTAGAAATTTGCAGCTCGATCCAAAGCATCAAATATGTCCTCAAATACGTGAATAAAGGATGTGATCAAGCAGTGTTTGAACTACAAAGAACTGATGGAGCAGCTAACCAACAAGGCCAAGTACAAAGTCACATTGTGGATGAGATCCAGCAGTTCCAGAATGCAAGGTATGTCGGCAGTTCAGAGGCAGCCTGGAGGATATTGGAACATCCCATCCATGAACATTTCCCCCCAATTGTACAACTTTCTGTTCATCTTGAAAATGGGCAGCGTGTCATGTTCTCAGCTGATACTGCTCTGGAACGAGCCCAAGGTCCACCGCCTGCCACAACTTTGACAGCATTTTTTCAACTCTGCCATGAGGATGACTTTGCAAGGGGTCTCAAATACGTAGAAGTCCCTGAGTTTTACACTTGGAACAAATCGACAAAGAAATGGATGAGAAGAATGCGTGGGGTACAAGTTGAAGGTACTGAAAATGATGATGTATGGAAGGCACCATGCATTGGGAGAATCTACACGATTAGTCCAAAAGCAGGGGAGTGTTATTTCTTACGCCTGTTGCTCAATGAGGTTGCTGGTCCAACTTCATTTCAAAATTTGCGAGCATACAATGGTCAGGTGTTTGAAACATACAGAGCAGCGTGTCTTGCTCGAGGCCATCTAGAAAATGACCATCACTTGCATCAAGCAGTAGGAGAGGCAAGTGCCACTCAATCACCTTCAAATTTGCGAAGCCTATTTGTGATAATTTTAACAGCCTGTGAGCCAAGAAATCCTCTTGAGATCTGGATGGCTTTTCGTGATGTAATATCTGAAGACATTCTTCACAGATACAGGCAAGAAGTTAACAATCCAGAAGCAGATTTTAATGAGGACATCTACAATAAAACTCTTTGTCTAATTGAAGAAAAAGTTCTCCTTATGTGCGGTCAACCATTGGCAAGCTATGGATTACCTGCACCAATGCAAGGGAGAGATGAAAGACTCGCGAGAGAGTATCAACGTGAAGTTACTTATAATCTTGAAGAACTTCCCTACAAGCAGAAAATATGCAAGAAAAACTAACCGATTCTCAAAGAGAAGTTTACAATTCATTCATGGCAATGTTGGAAGCACAAGGTGAAATGAACAAAAACATGATGTTTCTTGATGCTCCAGGTGGTACGGGCAAGACTTTTGTAATCAATTTGATCCTTGCAAAGATTAGAACGATGAGAAAGATTGTGCTTGCAACAGCATTCAGTGGCATTGCTGCTACTCTACTACAAGGTGGCCACACTCTTCACAGCACTTTTAAAGTACCCTTGGATACTCATCGAATGGATCAGCCAGTTTGCAAAATTACTGGTAACTCAGCTTTGGCAAATGTAATTAGAGACACCTCTGCAATCATTGTAGACGAAGCCCCAATGACGCACAAGAGTGCTTATGAAGCAATTGACCGAACACTGCAAGACATCACAGGAAACAAGAATCCCATGGGTGGCATTCCAACCTTATTTTGCGGTGATTTCCGTCAAATCCTCCCAGTGGTTAAAAATGGCACAAGGGCTAACATTGTCAATGCAAGTTTGAAACAATCCTATCTCTGGAGGCACGTTATAGTGAAGAGACTGACTACTAATATGAGAGCCTATATCTCTGATAACACAGCTGCAGCAGACTTCTCAAAATTGCTTCTCCAAATCGGTAATGGTCAGTTTCCTATCACTTCTTCACCTGACACAATTAAGATTCCAACTGCGCTTGGTAAATGTGTCGGTAATCAGAAGCAACTGAAAGACAAAGTGTACCCAGACCTGCAAAACAATGGAAAATCACCGGATTGGCTTGCTGAGAGGGCTATTATTTCGCCATTAAACAGCAATGTGAATCATTTGAACAATTCAATAATGGATGAATTTCCAGGAGACACAAAGCAATACAAGTCAGTTGATTCAGCTACTAATGAATATGAAGCTGTTCACTACCCTGTGGAGTTTTTAAACTCTTTGGAGATATCTGGAATGCCTCCACACATTTTAAATCTCAAAATTGGATCGCCAATCATGATTCTTCGATCCTTGGAACCGCCAAAAATAACAAACGGAACCAGATGTGTTATCACCAGATTGCACACCAATGTACTTGAGGCCACCATTTCCTGTGGTCCCTACAAAGGCGAAACCGTTCTACTGCCAAGGATCCCCTTAATTCCATCGGACTCAGTACTTCCATTTAAATTCCGGAGACTCCAATTTCCTGTGAAGGTGTGTTTTGCAATGAGCATAAACAAAAGTCAAGGTCAGACATTTAACACCATTGGCGTAGACTTGACATCAGACTGCTTCAGTCACGGTATGTTCTACGTCTCCATCAGCCGGACAGGAAGTTCAGAAAAACTCTACATTCTGGCTCCAAATCAAAGCAGCAGAAATGTAGTTTACCCTGAGGCTCTTTAGTGAAAAGTTCGAGAAATGGATATGAGGAAAAACTGACATGATCTGATTGTGGTAAGTTTTTAGTATTGAATGTGCAAGATAAAATTTAAGCAAGAGTTGAAAATGACTTCAATGAAAAATTTACTATGTAACATCAAGTAACCTTCCTTTTTGATGAAAATGTTTTGTGAAGTTCCTGATTGAATTTCAGTCACTACAAGAGGTAGTTAAAATGTTAATCACCTTATGCAATCGTTGCTCTTACAACATCAACTTACTGGAAAGGTGCCCACAGATTTTGGTACCCGAGTGCGCAACAAAGCTCCGTGCGAAGCACGGGTATCTTTGCTAGTATATATATATTACAATATTAACATACAATTTACAGATCATACTATTCATTTTCACCATTACTTCTTTAAAACTAACTAACCTTAACTAGTGTTGAAAGAGAGAGGATGCCCCCCCCCCTCTCGTTTACAGAAATGGAAAATAACACGTGTTTACCCCATGTTGTCCGGAGGAAAAAGGAAGGGAATTATGGGATGCATTTTGGTGTATCCCTTCGCCTACGGCCAAATCCCGGTCATGCAGGGGAGGGGGTGCTAACAACCACTAAAATCGGGGCACTAAGATATAATGGCACATAGACACAGTTAATCAATTGAGAACCACATCATTTTATCTAAAAACATAAGATATTAACTGATATATACTCGAGAGTCAAAATAATGAAAAGAATATTCTCTTGTCATAGCCCTAGTATATAATATATATTTTATTTTAAATCTTGTTGGAAAAAAATAGTTCATAAATATAAAAAAAACAGTTAATAAGCATTTTATTATTAAGGTTATAATTTGTTATAAAAGTTTAAAGACCGTTTAAATAAAACTTCTATTTTTATACTTGCATTAAAAAAAATACATTATTGTTTCTTGCATAAAATAAATAGAATGTTATTGTTTTCTTCTTTTTAAATTTGCTTTTATTATTATAGAAGTATATTACTTTATCAATTATTTATTGGAAAAATAATATGTTTTAAAAATAAAAAAAAAACGTTTAATTCTATTGTTTTTAAATATTGTATTCTATTTTTCGAAAAAAATAGGAAATCAGTAAACATTTCATAAATTAATATATTTTTCTAATAATAAAAACAAATTTAAAACAGTGAAAACAATCTATTTTTCAAAACAAATAAATATTTCATAAAGACAACAAGTCTGCCCATATTTTCAGCACTCCCCAACTCTTAATAATCACTGCAAATTATTTTGCGTTATTGCATCAGCCGTTTACTTTGGATTTCTCACTGGTAACGACCCTTTATGATCTCTTTCTGCAGTACTAACCCTAACCTGTTTGTCTTATTTTGTGTGTGTGCGTTGGGAGGGAGGGGTTACCAATGTAAAAATGACGACAAAAAGTGTTGTTCTAACATTTAAAAACAACTTTATTGGTTTTCGTTAGTAAGAATATAATAAAGAAACGGGTTAGTAGCTGAAAGTGTTCTTTTGTGGAAACGTAGATCAAATATTAGACAGGCCTGTTGAAAGAGAGAAGAGTTCAATGTATACGTGTTGAAGTTGGTAGTAGGAGCGTACGTCCATGTGAGGAAAGTTTGTGTATGCATCCTCACATGTGGAAATGGCCATGTTTGTATTCATGCTAGCCTGGGGCCAAATGACACAGGCAATGTCGCGCTCCAAGGAGTGTGCTGCCAGCAAGAGTCGGGAAGAAAAAGAGAAAGTCTGTGGTCGTTAAACATTTTAAACACTCGGTCACGTGACTGAGAACTGGTCTCTAATTGGGCAAGCCAGGAAGGAACTGAATTTCGAAATCTCCAGCCATGAGAACTCGCTCCTGCTATTGTTTTTTGTAATTTTTGTCTGCTACAAATACCCCCTTGTTTGGATTGGTTTTCGGGCAAAAACCAAAAATGTTTATAAAAATAAAAGAAAGGTTCTTTTGTTGCACAGTGTATTGTGCGGAAGACTGCAGGTATGAACTGTCAATGGCAGCAGAGGCCGGATGTGATCATTGATGGGGTCACAGATTAAAGTCATTGACATTGCAGGTGTAGCAGGAAACGCAACTCTGATATATAAACAAAAGAGGATAGCTTGTCAGGCAGAAGGAGAAACAGACATGCGCCCAGTTGTTAAGGACACCGCTCGCTTGTCTACCGACACACACCCCCTGTACTACATCGCTGCTAAGTTTCTCACTGTTACATGCAACCATTGAATTTAGTAGTTGCAGCATTTTGAAAAAAAGAATAAAGACACTTATTTTTTCTACAAGTTGTTAGCATCTGTTTTTGACCAGAGAGCGCTGGGGAATGCATCACTTTTACGTGTGTCCATCTGTGATAAGTTGTATATTAGAAAATGTGAAGTAGTGAGGATTTTGAGTATGTCCGTCTGTGACAGTTACTTGTAAAATCTGCTTTTGTCGAGCCTTCTTGTTTGTGACCATGTGCAAATTTGTTTTGTAGAATTGTATAAAATTTCTTTAAATTAGAACTATTCCTGTGGAATTTAAAGTCGTTAAGTTGCTGTTGCTTGTTAAATAACGGTTACAAATTGTTTCGTTGACAAGTTTACTTCAGAAATTACCTCCGGTGGAGGTTGTGAAAAAATAAATCTTTCAAGTTGTCCTTCAGTGAAGGTTATTTTAAATGGCTAGTTGCCAGTAATGAATTTGTGGTTTGACTCAATTGCTTAGTAAACAGTTATTTATTTTTTCTGTGAAAAAGAAGAATTGCTGCTTTTCAGTGAAAAGAATTTTTTTGTTCAGTTAGTTGGCAAAGGAAGGGCTTCTTATCAAAGAGAATATGCATGCCACATATGTTTAATGGTATCAAGAAGACCCATTTTTCTTTTTAAATATTCTCTGGAGTTAAGTTTATACAGGAAGATTGCTTTATTGTCATGGATATTTACACCACGTGCATTTAAAGGCATTGAGTTGACCAATTTTTGTTTGTTCGTTTGTTTAAATATCTGAGGTGCGCATTTATGGCAGGGAGATTGTAACAGAATAGAGGCAGCATGAAAACAGCGAAAGTCCAGGCCAGGAATTAGTGTTTTTATACTTGAAGAAAACGTTAATTTTTTTTTTTTTTTTTTAGCTTTTTTAGCTGTTGTGAAAGAATAGATGTTTTTTTCTTTGTTTTGTTCATTTCTGGGAAATATATCTGCTTGAAATGTGTTTCAGCATTTCTAGTGAAATGTTTTTCAGCTAAAACGTTTTTAGTTTTTTTTTGTGACAAGTGTCTGTTTGAAAATGTATCAGGTTTTGAAGTTTAAAGTATTTGGCGATAATGTTCTGTTTTTCTTTTTGGTGAAAAGAATATCCAGTAGTAGAACCACATTCTAGAGACTTCTCAGTGATGAGTAAGTGACGTTTGAAAATGTTTTCGCTTTTCAGTGAAAAGTGTGTACGTTTTTTGTTTTTGAAACATGCGCCTTTTTTGTGACAAGTATTTAATAGAATGTTTTTGCTTTTCTGTGAAAAGTATGCCTGTTTATTTAAACGTTCTTATTTTCTTTGTGACGAGGATGCAGTTAAACCAAATTTTTTAAAGTAAAAAATCCTGCAGAAACAAAAATCAGTGGTAATGAAAGTTTTTTTAAGAGGCTAAGAAAAACAAAGATAACCAAAGTCACCAAAGGCTTCATATTCCAGGGTCACCAATGTTAAAATATCATTCTAACATTTAAAAGCAACTTTATTGGTTATCTTCATTAGTAAGAATATAAGAAAGAAATGGGTTAGTCGTTAAACGTGTTCTCGTGTGGAAGAGAGAAAAGTCCATTGTATACGTGTTAAAGTTGGTAGTAGGAGCGTGTGTACATGTATGGACGAGGGCAGTTCTGTAGCATAAGAAAGAAAGTTTGTGTTTGTATCACATGTAGAAATATCCATGTTTGTATTCATGCTAGCCCGGGGCCGAATAGCCCAGGCAATGTCGCGCTCCAACCAAGGAGTGTGCTGTCAGCAAGAGCTGGGAAGAAAGAGAGAAAGTCTGTGGTCTATTAAACGTTTTATCCACTTGGTTATGTGACTGAGCTGGCCTTTGATTGGACAAGCTAGGAAGGAATTGATTTCAAAATCTCCAGCTACGAGAATTCGCTCCTGCTGTTGTTATAATGTTCGTCTGCTACAGATATCAATTTATGAGATTTCAAGCAGTTTCATTTCTCTTGGGCTTGTGTGATATTCTTTCTATATTCTTGTCTGCAGCTGCTTGGCGTCATTGATTTATTGTTATCATTATTCGTACAGACCCATTTGCTAAAAATGACAGAAAACAATTCTCCACAATAATTTTCATATAAAATCATCGACTTTTGTGGGTAATTTACTTTTTCATATATAAATTATTATCACTTCCGATGACACAAAGACAAAAAAATTCCATTTTCTTTAGAATAAATTTCGTTCAGATAACAAAAGGAGTAACAAGCTTTTTTCAAGTATTTTTCAAACTTGAGCTTTTTCATCACACTTTCATCGCACTTTCATTACACTTTCATCGCACTTTCATTGCACTTTCATCGCACTTTCTGAATTCATTGCAGACAGCATGGCGTTGTCTGAGTTATTATTTGCTTTCCCACTCCCCCTCACCACTTTTGTACAGAGGATAGAAAATGACACATCAGTACTCACTAACTTATGTCTGACGAGATATTTTATATATTTATTTAAATAAAAATACTCAACTTCATACAAATAATAAAGAATGTGTATCTATTTATATTTAATATGTAAATAAATATATCAACCATCCCGTCACACAAAATTTAATGAGTAAAAAAACTACCGGCCAAAAGCATTTTGAATGTTTCTAAGAAAGCAGAAAACAATTAGCAAATCAGACTCTCCCACTTACCATCTTAAATGAATTTAAAAATAATTTTTTAGTCTATTTCCATAATGAGTCGTTTTCTTTCTATATTAATTGATACGTTTTTCTTTCTTTTTCATATTTTAAACTTTCCAGTTTGAGAGGTCTTCTTTCTTCTTTTTTTTTTTACGTTATTTTATATGACTATTAGTGCGAATATTGGAAAAACATAATTTGTTTCCATTATTTTTACCATTCTCAAACAAGTTCCAAAAATAAACTTAATTCTGCTGAAATCCTTGAGTGCTGAAACCAACCCAATTTTTTTATGTCTATGCTCGGTGGAAAATCTAAGTTACTCATTTCTACAGAAATACAAAGGAAGACTAATAACATTCAAATAAATGCCTAGGGCAAACTGAAGTTGAGAAGCAAGGTGCTTATTCACATTACATTTAAATGTCTGCATTTTGGTATAGTTGAGTAAAAAGGAAACAGGGGGATAATTTCAAAGACAAACGCTCCTAAAAAAGAAACTATTAGTAGAATACAGAATCTTTTTGCTTCCAAGAACCTCCATAGTTTAGAAGTGGGGCTTTGCCGCTAATCAGCATGGATCTTATTTTCATACACATCGCTGGCAGAACAAGGTACTGTGTATTCTTGCACACTGTTACTCAGTTCACTGGGAGACTGACCATTTGCCCATTTCCACGATGCAGTCTAATCTTTGTTACTGTGATCTTTAGTCACGCTAAAGTCCGAAACGTGCTTCTCCTGATTCCGTGAAATAAACTCCAAGTTTCTTGATTGCATCAATCCCCAACAGTTGATTGAAGCCCAACGCCTCAATGTCAACATCTGGAACTTTGCCAACCTCTACATTTATTCTGCCATATCCTCAGTAATCTAATGTCTTTCTCTCAGCTGTTAGTACTCCTGCTGACTTCCGCTTCCAAAAGCAACACATGGCTTTACTCACTAGAGTCTGCGAACACCTGGAATTAATCAACGCCATGCACTCTTGCCAATCTACATGTACTTTCATGGAGGGGAGCTTCTTAGAGTTCAGTTGGTCGGAGAGGAGACTAATGTTAATGCCTCCTCCTCTTTGGCGTTTTCTTGTCACTGGAATGCTATACATCCAAAGCCAGTGCATCTGGAGCAACATATCTCACGATGGACTTTGCGCATACAACTGTCCGGTCTCTCTTGGCAATTCTGTAAGCAGTTCTTTTGCCAAGTGGTTGGAACCACCACACATGTAGCAAACAAATTTTCTTCCCTCATTTGCACTTTTGATTCTGAAGGTGTTTATCAGGTGGAGGCAGCCACAGCCAATTCTGCAGAGCCTTCGTTGTCAGTCATAACAGCTCTCGTTCAGGTCAACAGTTGTTCTGCACTCATTGTTTCCATTCTGGATGAAGCCTATAATATATGTCTGATATGTTTTGATAGTCCAGAAATTAATGCGCATGTTAATCAACATTTGGGCAATGGTCCCCCAACCAACTGGCCAGACATCGCAGTTCAACAAAAAACTCATCTACCGTCTCATCAGGGTGAAGTTGCCAAGTGACAAACTGGTCATATGCATTAAATACATTAGTAGCATATGCAATTATAAGGCCCTGATTGATCTGTTCTGCATCTACTTTCTGCTTCATACTGTTGCTTGTATATGACCAGAGCTCTACCTCACAATCTCAATGACAAACCATAGAAGAGCCAAATTTTAAAAGCAATATGGTGGCCTCAAATGTCGTACATTTAGTCTAATAAAAATAATGAAAAAATAATAAAAATGAAATTCCCCCCCCCCAGTTTTATTTCAGCCTTGGAATCTAATAATGTGTTTTATATGAAAATAAATAGTTTTTTTTTAAAATAATTTTTGTCTGTCAAATAATTTACGCCGCTAAACTACACATTTACTACTAATAAAATTAAATTCTCAAAGTTTATATGCGATTTAAACCCTGATCTTCTCTTCTTTATATAGTAAAAATTACGATGGTTTAATTCCATTTTATTAGTTTTTACTTGTATTTTTTTTATGGGTGTCGATAATAGATTCTTTAAAAACAGGGTGTCGACAATTAGTGTCATACTTAAAAACAGCAAAATGGCTGACTTGTTTCAGAATAAATCGGAATGCATTTTGATTTATTTCATTTAATACTTAATTTTTACGTAGCCTTTCTAAAAATCCGTTTTAGTATTTTACAATATTTCATTTTAATTTCAAGAAGAAAAATAAAAATCGATCTAGTAACAAATAGAATCGAACGCGTGCGTCACGTAAATGCGAAAAACAAAAACAAAAACAAAAACACATCACATGCATTCACAGAGACACTAAATTTTATTTAAATGAATTACGGCCCGGATAAATATGTTGTTTTAAATTTTATTTCAAAATATAGGGTAAATTATTAGTTTTAAGATTCTGAACGAAATGAAATTCGAGTTTATGGAACTTACACGATTTTATCATACAATGAAAAGGACGAAAACAAAGTTTATTTTGTCAGTTTTCGTCATCCATATATAGAAAAAGAAAAACGCTAGCGGTTGAGCGGGAATCGTTAGATCAACGATTTATTTTTCTACGAACGAACAATACATAAGTTTCTTTCTTCCCAGTAAGTTGTTGTTTTCTTGTTCGTTGTCTCCTTAAAATATAATCGATAATCCTTTAAATTAGATTTTCATCGATTTTATTGTAATTCATGACATTATGTATTTTTAGGTCAAAGTAAAACAAAAGGTTAGGTTTTAAAAAGGGGGGGGGGTAAAATGGGGTCATTTTTACTGTGAGACAAAAATTGTATTTAAAAAAAAAAGGTACTCGTGCAGAGAGTGATCCGGACGTAAATAATAACGTTATTATTTAAAAAGCCATTCTTAACATGGGGATGTTTCAACCTTACAATTGAATAAAAAAATATATCATTAAACTTGGAAATACGATTTTAAAAATAGCGCGGATCACTCTCTGCACTAGCACCAAAAAAAAAAAAAGAACTAATAATGGTCAATGTCAAAATTCTTTCCAACTCCGAAAAAAATTTACATGACGGCTTTTATAGGGTTTCAGTATACTAAAAATGAATACCGCATTTAAATTTGCCGCAAAGCGCTTTATTATTAAACAATGTAATTCCTTATGTTAGCAGTGTTGCCATTGTACGCGCCGCAGCGGCGGCGCGCGTCAAAAATTATGAGTGCGTATGTGTGTACAACAATTGCTACCACTGATAACATAAGGAATTACATTGCTTAATATCCGGAAAGCTACTTGTTTGCGGCAAATTTAAATGCAGTATTTATTTTCAGCATACCTGAAAACTACGTACCGCCAACGCACGCGACAGTTTTAACTCCCCTATATGTTACATGATGTAACTGTAATTTAATTTAATATTATCATCCTAGCTTTTTTTTTGTCATTTAAAAGAAGCTTCAAATAAACTGCTAATATTAAAAAAAAACAAAACATTTTTACAGCATAAAAAATGATGAAAATGCGAGACTAAAATCGTGTTTACTATATCGACGCTTTAAAACAACGTTCCAATGTAGTGACGTTTTTGAAGCCATAAACATACTCATGTTTTAAAAATCTAGTAAATAATAGTCTTATTTTCCTGAAATTTTCGATATTTATTCATTATTAAATAAACTTACATAATAAAAGTAGGTTTCATTCAATATATTAGAGAATTTTTTTAGGTGTTCTCCCCCCCCCTATATTTCATTGTTCCGAAAACTAAGCAAAATAAATGTAGGTTCATAAAAATTACAACATTTTTTAAAGCTAAAAAGATCAAATTATTTAAAAATTGTTTTATATATATATATATATATATATATATATATAATCCCGTTATTTATTTCACTTACCTTAAAGTTGTAAATAAAATTGGATATAAAATCATTGTTATTATATTAAAAATAAATAAGCACTTTTTCTTGATATTTTCTTTTCTCAATTATATAATTTTTTTTTTTTACTCCTGTTTATCCCTTACAAAGCATATCGCCACTTGGACGTAAGGGGCTACTATTTGGGGCCATGTCTAGGAAAGATTATCAAGATATTTGTTTATGTTACATTTAAACTTCTGCATATCAGTACAGCCAGGAAAGCAGGCAGCAGGAATGGAATTCCAAAGTCTAGCTGTTCGAGGGAAGAAACTATTAGAATAGAAAGCTTTCTGGCATTTAGGGACCTCAACAGTGAAGGGGTGAGATTTTATTGTTAAGCAGGTTTGTTGGGGATATGTACATCGAGGGGTACAAGTGAAACAAGTTCATCAGAACACATTCTATTAAAATATTTGTAAAACAGGCACAGTGATGCAACATTGCGGCGATGGGACAGGAGATGGATATTTGTTGATAATGTGGGACTGATTAGATTGACAACTTTTTTGGACTTTATCTAAGAGGGAGAGAAAAGTGGTTGATGCACCAGCCCAGATGTTGCCACAATACTCCATGCATGGGTGAATGGTGGCCTTGTAGAGGTACAGGATACTCTCAGGTGTGAGTAGTTTTCTAGCTCGATAGAGGGAACCCATCTTCTTTGCAGCAGCCTTTGCAATGTCTTCTATGTATTTGTTCCTGTTTATATTGTCCGCAATAAAAAGGACGAAAACAAAGTTTATTTTGTCAGTTTTCGACATCCTTCTAACTTCCGAGGAGTTAAAAGGTAGAATTCTCAGTTAGGGTGTTATTTGTCATGGATATAGGCGGCTGGAGAGGTTGTTAAAGGAGAGTAGCTTAGATTTACTAGCATTAAATGTTACCATACATTTGCGGCCCCATTCCACTATAGTCTGTTCTACAAGTACTTTAATGGTGAATGCTCTGATGAACTACAAACACTTGTTCTCCCTAGATGTGAATACCCCCAACAAACCGCTAACCACTTCACAGTAGAGATCCCTTGGTGTTAGAAGGCCTTCCTCAGAACTGCTAGACTTTGGAATTCCCTTCCAGGATTCTATTTTCCCAACTGTACTGACATGCAGAAGTTCAAGTGTAATGTGAACAGACATCTTGCTACTCATCTCCCTTCATAATACGCCTGCAACTTATGTCCCCAATAGTAGCCCCCTACTTCAAAGTGGCACTGTGCCTTGTTTGGGGTGAAAATTGAAAAAAAAAAAGTCTGGAGGTTATTTTCTAATGATTCTGCCATTGTCTTAGATTTTTATACATCTTTTCTTCCTTCATGCATGTTATAGAGCATTGTGTCAACAGCAATACAATATTATCAGGGAGGTTGTTTATGAATATCAGGAATAATAATGGTTCATGAATCAACACCTGAGGCACTCTCACATTAATGTTAGGCTACTTGAATGTACGTCCATCAATGACAACCTATATGCTTCTATTGTCTAAGAAGGATCTAATTATATTTAGTATACGTCCAGTTATATCGTACAATTTAATTGTCATTAGCAGCCCTTTGTGTCAGACTTTGTCAAAGCCCTTGGATATATCAAGGGCCACAGCCCTGGTTTTGCCTGCCTTATCCAGTACATGGTAAATGTATTCAGAGATGACTGTTAAAATATCTGCAGTAGAACGACATTGCCTGTAACCATACTGTTTGTCAGAAAGAAGATTTGCTTTTGCAAGGTGGTGAACTAGTGCTTGATTAATTAAGGTCTCAAATATTTTAGCAAAGAGGGGGAGGAGACTAGAGTAACACGCCCACTGGCAACCACGAGCAAAAAAGTCTAAATTGTATCTCCGTGTGGTCCAATAAAATATTTCCAAGTGGTTGCACAAGGGCAAAATGGTTTCACTGAGGGCATGCTGGGGCCAGCAGAGACTCGCACAACATTAGTAAAAATTTAAGAAGTAAAATGACTTGTCAGAGAGATGCCCTCTTTGCAACAACTTAGCGACCCTCCCTGCCACCACGTGCCCTGGTTGCAACCACGTGTGTGCCTACAGTGCAACCACATGGGCCAATGACCCCCAAAAATATACAAGACATCTGGATACAAGCTTGAAATATATTGAAACACAGCTGTTGTGTTCAACAAAATTGTATATTTTGAATTTAAATCCCCAAATACAAAGTAGTCAGCTGCTGAGGCTAGACCTATCATTCAGAATGTAACCGGGCTGAAGACAAAAAGGAACAAGATTGTATTGTATGCATCAAATTTTGGGTCTAAACATGTTCGCTTCCAGTTCCAGTTTGTACAGAGAATGCTTCCCAAAGTGATTTGTCACAAGTTATTTTCTTGTTTCCAGTGGTTGTTGATTCGTCAACGACAATGTCCGTGGATTCTGCCTCTGTGATTGCTTTCTCTATTTCCAAAGTGTCATCTTCCAAAAGGTTGTCAAAACGTTCATCAATGAAGTCGAAGTCTGAATTGCCATCTAAAACCATTTCAGATTCATCTGCACTAGTGTCACTCTCTTCAATGACCTTCTTTCTTATGACTTTTCTTTTCTTGGTTCAATCCACATTTCGTTCTTGAGCTCCTTTTGCCTCCATCTGTCTCTTCCTGCTTTCCTTTCGTCTTTGAATTTCCACTTCTTTCTCTTTCTTTCACTCAAGTCTCAGTTTAGCAAGTTCTTCTCTTTTCTTTTTCTTTTCTTCATTTTCTTTTGCTTTTTCTTGTCTCTTCCTCTCCATATCCAGTTTTCTTTTTTCCTTTCTTTCCCTTTCCTCTTTTTCCATCCTGTCTTTGGTCTTCAAGTGTTCAATGAACTTGTTTCCACTTATCAATGAAGGCAGCTGTTGTACTTTCCGCTTCACAGTGCCTTTTTTGATGGTTGGCACAGTAAGCGGGTCTTCAGTAGGCCTGTTTACTGATGGTGGTTTGACTCTGAGGATTCCATGTGGTCACATGAACAGAGTGGCTCACAATGACCGAATGGTATTGCTTCCACAAGGAAAAGATGCTGTTTGGGCAATCATGGCCTTCTTCAAGTCTTTTGAAATACAAGTTCAATGTTGTTTCGCCAATCTTGGCACAGATCATTGAGTATTTCCTCACAATTGAAGACAAATTTGATCTTTCATCAGAACATGCACTTGTGCTTGCTGTGAGGTTGGGTGCTGGAACTGACAATGAAGATGATGTTCCTGTTGGCATCGGCAAGGAAGATAATGAAGATGATGCGGGAGCTGGCAATACAGATGCTGCCACTGATGATGAAAACGATGCAGGTGTTGATGATGAAGATGCTGCTGGTGGTGCAGGTGTTGGCATTGGTAGGGAAGATGGTGAAGATGATGCTGGCGCTGGCAATGCAGGTGCTGGCACTGATGATGAAGATGACACAGCAGGAAATTGTGGAACTGAAGCACTGGTTTGATCCTCTGCTGTGATGTCTGGCAATATCTTCTGCCACTCAATGTTGTTTGGATCCAGTGGATATATGCCACTGTTCCTGGAAGCTTGTGGGGCCAGATCTCACTTGATGGTAGTTTCATATGCCTCTTTGAAAACAAGTGCGAATGTGTGCTTGGTGACAATTTCCAGTTCATTTTGTTTTTTGACGGATTTCCGCCATTCCGCTTTCATTGTCTTGAAAACCCCAACATCCAATGGCTACATAAGGTGGGATGCATGTGGAGGCATACAGGATGATGCCATTGTCCTTGCAAAAAGTCGCTGCTTCAATGGACTGGTGACTGATATGTCCATCGACCAGAAGGAGGATGAACCGCTTCACATGGGCTGTTTGGGGGTGGAAGACCTGTTGCAACCAGTCCAGGAAGATGGACTGATTTGTCAATCCATTTTTGGACTTTGTGATGAATGAATCATCAAACACTTCCTGTGGTCTGAATCCCCTGAACTGTGTGCCAGGATAGATCATCATTGGGTGCACAAAGTGTCCACTCGCACTGCAGCATACAAGAACGGTAATCATTGTCTTTTGTTCACTGCCAACTTGATAAACAAATTTTGTCCCACAAAAGACAGAACTTTCCCAGAGGAAGCGTCTAAACTGAAGCCAGACTCATCACAGTTGTAGATCCTTGATGGATCTAGCAAAATACTGGCATCAATATCAGTGACGGTGGCTTGGAAATCAACAAACCACTTCATTATGGATGATTTTCTGACAAGAGCTCTTTGCTTTCCAAGTTTTTGAGGAGTACGCAGAACTACTTCTGGATACCTTTTCTTGAATAAACGGTACTACTTTTCAGATGGCATGTTGGCTGGCCATTTTGTTGTTCGCCCCCTTGCGTTCAGCATGCTTTGGACTGTCAACATTAGCTCCTGTTTTGTTTGTTCAAATGATGTGATGAGTCTTTGATGAACTTGACGATTTCTCCCTCTTCTTGAGGTGTGAGATAAGTCTGGGGTGCTGGGGTGTCTATCTTTCTTCTGCCAGTTATTTTACAGGCAAATATTCCCCATGGAATGTTGAAAGTAGATGCTTCCTCCCTCTTTGACATGCCATTGCTCACTGCTTAAAGGGCATTCTGCAAGTTTTCTTGGGTCCACTTTGGCTTCATTGTAGACCTAAACAAACAGAGGAGAGAAAAAATAAAAAGACCTTGTCAAATCTTTTTTATACACACACACATACATACACACATACACAAACACAGAGACAAACACACAGACATACATACACAGACACACACACACAAAGACACACAGAGAGATAGATCTACATACACACAGAGACAAACAGACACACACAGGGACCCACACACACACACACATACACCCACACACTAACCATATATGCACACACACACCACTCTCTCTCTCTCTCTCTCTCCCTCAATGAGTCAGAGGTGGCCTGTCTTGTGCAGATTTGAATTCTGCCATACAGGTAGATCTAGATCTAGATTATAATGTTTCTGAGCTCTTGGGGCAGGAACAACTTACTAGAGTCTACAAACGACTACAAACTGGCTTTTGGTTGCACAAAGGACATGCAATATTTTCTTCTGCCCTCCCTGCAACCACATTGGTTGCAAGTGGGCAATATTGATTTCAGTCATGCCCTAAGTGCAACCACTGCCTCTCTGTGGCTATTTACTGCCATGAATATAATTCACATGAATAAATAACACTTCCATATAATTCACATGAATAAATAACACTTCCATATAATTCACATGAATAAATAACACTTCTACTAACATTCCATTAACAGGATGAGTTGATGTACAGGCAGAAAATATAAGCATGTGCAAAAATGATACTGTCAAAAACTCACCGAAATTTCGCTGAGCGATGTTTTTGTGCAACCAGAACTTCAGATCAACTTGTGCCTAGCATATGCACCAATGGAGAACCGGAAGTGAAAAATGATGTTAGAGTTAAATCAATGGAAGCCACCAACGAACTTATTCCCTTCAAACTTCACTGGTAACAGAGTTACACAAAGTGGTTGCACTGAGGGCTGGTTGCAAGCTGGGCAAGTTACTCTAATGGGGCGATAATTGAATTTTTGTACACTGGTGTCACAGAGACCATCTTCCATCTATTAGGGAAGCAAGATTCAGCAAGGCATTTATTGTAGAGCTTGGAAAGTATGGGGGCTAGCTTGGCTGAAAATTTCGTAATTAGCATAACAGATGAGATCAGGCCCATAGGCTTTTCAGGTGTCTAAGTTTTTTATGATATCGCGGACATGAGAAGGGGTGATTTTTACATCTTTTAATGTGGTTTCAGTCTGCATAGGGAAATTTGGGAAGGAGTTGTTTGTTTGCTCTAAGGTGGAGTTGAAGGTGAGCAGTTCCACCTTCTCCATTGCTCTGCATGCAACCTTCTGGTTGTTGCTCAGTGGAGGAATTACTGATTGTCCTTTATTCACTACACTATTTTAGATTTTCCAGAAATCACGAGTTCTTTTCTTTTGCGATTCTATGCATTTCCTGATTATTTCAGCATGCTTTCTTTCAGCCCTGTTGTAGTACCCTGTTGTTTTGAGCAATGGTTCCTCACTTTAATGTTGGGATTTAAATGTGATGTCAACTAATACCACTAGGTGGCCTGCATTTCCAAGTGAACTGTGGGCATTAGTAACATAATTCTCAAGTACTGTCATGAGAAATAGATCTAGAAGTGAAGCCTGCTAAGGTTCACAATGTGGTAGGTGGATTGGGAACATTGTCTGTGTGAGGGAATGGGCTATAAAGAAGCTATAAGTAGAGCATCCATCTGCATCTGTGTAACCTGAGAAACCAAACCAATTTTTATGGTAGACATTTAAGTCACCAAACACATGTATTTGGGCATTACTATCTAAGGAGAGTTCTGCATCTATCAGAGATATGATCGATTAGGGTACAATCCTTACATGAGGGAGAACGGTCGATAAAATATAAGTAACTAATGCAGTGATGAAATGTTAGTCGAAAGCACATAAAAGCCTGTTCATCCAATTCAAGATTTTTAAAAGGGAGGGTTCTACAGATATAGACTCCAAGCCCGTGCATATATCTATCTGAGTTCTTACAGCAAAGAGGGAGGTATCCTGTGATGTTAAAGTAGTTAGAGGGGATTAAAGAGTGTAAATTTATTTTACTTAATGCTAAGATATCCGAGGAGTTTACTAAATGGTAAGACTCTACATCATCTAGATTACCTCTAAGCCCACGGATATTTGTGAAAACAAGCCTCAAAGGTGGAGGCGTATTGGTTTTGTTTGCGTGGTTGTCTGATTTTATTGTATAATTATTTAAATTACAACAACAAAAAAAAAACAGAATTTTAAAAAATAATTATTTTTAAAAAGCTTTAAATGGTATTAAATTCAAATATTACGTGATATGTAGTTTAAACAAAGATTTTTTTTATAACAGGTTTCCCATAATAAAAAAAATATATTCATATAATTGAATATATGGCTCTTGAGATAAAAAAATTGCAAATCCAAAATCGGCCTAAAAAAATTCGTTTTGATGTAACTATTTCAATTGATAGAGGGTGAACTTTATTTTTTTGCGCCCTTTTCAAAAAAAGTATGGAGGCCTTTAAGCAACACTATCTTTAAATACATAAGTGCCAACAGAAGACGTTAAAATTTATTTTATTTTCTTTCATCTGTATAGTTTATTAATAAAAATCTATTTGTTTTACAATATAAACAATATAGCAAAAGAAAAACGTTACTTCCATTAACCATTATAGAGCCAATACCCATCCATAGAAATTTACACAGAAAATAGAAAACACACGAAATGATGATGTTGCTGTTATTATGTAAAACGCTAACATTTTACACAAAGCTGTGGAGATGGATATTAGAAACCTATAAAAGTTGTTATCATAAAGTATTTTTTGGGAGCTCGAAAGAATCTTGACATTGATCAAAATGAAAGTTAATTTTCCAGAATTTATACACAGATAAATAATTTGTGATGCCTTTAAATCTTGATACCACTATAGAGTTTTAGTCTTCCTCAGATGAAAGCTTACATGTGACGACAATGTCTTCAGCTTTATCACCCATGCAATATATCAAAGTGTCCACCTTACAAGGGCTTGGTTTTTCATCAAGTCTAAACACTGTCTGGTAACGGCTGACCTATCAGATCCATTTTTCCCATAACTCAGATTGGTCAAACGGCAAGGGTTCTGACAGGATCACATGGATGGTCATATTGTTTTTTTTATGGAATTTACTTTTTTTGTACGACTTTTGAGCTCGATGCTTAGTTTGCCTCTGTCCCTGTATTTTGTTCACATTCGTTCATAAATCCCTTGTTTTGTTTTATTTTTATTGGGAAAATAGGATAAGACAAAACATATAGGTTCAGATCAAAATGGCTAACTGCTGTTCCATTTTATTCACGATAGGCGTGAGTTTACATTAAACATGTTAAACAAAGGGAGACAACTCTCACTAGTGCAGAATAACTGCTGACATAACAACCTTATCGTTTTTTGTAATTTTTGGATATGTTCATTACTGCGACATGACAAATAGATGCCATTAGTTTTACTTGAAATTCATTATTTCGATTTTCTGAATTTTGCTCAAATTACAAATAAGTGTCTTTCTTAATCTTAGTGAAAATGTACTATTTTGTGCCAATTAAAAACACATTTAGTTTATGCAAAAGTACTAAACATCGGTGCATGATTTAAAATATATATTTATGTGGAAAATTAAAAGCTGAAATTATTACAGTTTGGAGATTCTGAATTAAATGAAATTTGAGCCAAGAAAGTAACACAAAAGAAATTATTTCTCAAATTAATGTTAATGATGATGATGATAAAAATTGCTAAAAAAAACGTAAAAGAAATGATTTTCTATAAAAAAAATTCTCATGTGGTTATTGTCTCCCTGATTGTGCTTTCGCTTTTCCTCACTCACATGCCCCTATTCTAAATTCGTAACAGTGGGCCAGCATCAATGGATTGTTTTTGTACGAAAGCGGTCATTAACAATATATTTTTTATGTTTAACTTATTTCAAACTAATATTAAATTATTGCACAATAAAAAAAAAATTAAAGTAAAACAAACATCATTTTTACTTGATTACTAAATTTAAAAAGTTAGTCCAGCAAATTACGTAAAAAATGTAAGAAACAAAATGTTGTAAAAACTAAATTTAACTTGAAAAAACTATGAAAAAAATAGTTTTTAAAATTTAGTAATCGACTGATATAAATTATTGCGCAGTAAAAATAATTAAATTAAAGCAAAAAATCATTTTTGGTGTTTGTTTTACGAAAATGTGGCAAAATTATAAATATATAACAATGTTAAGTTACTCTTCTACCTATCTAGAAAAGTTTTTAGTGGTTTTACTCACGTTTAAACATTTATTCAATACGAAAAACACAGTGTCTAGCATTAGGTGAGAACAAGAAAATTGACTTTGAATTGACACCTAAATATTTAAAGTTTTGATGACTTAAAAATTATACAAAATACTGTTAGAAAGCCACCAATATATGTTACCGTGACATATATTTCTCTTTCTGTTGTATTCTGATGACATCTGGAGCAAACATTTCTTAAATAAGAGACATGTTGTCAAATCTTAAAAGATATTTCGTAGGTAAATTAAAAATTATTTGAAAACCAGAAAATGCCAAAGAAAAATTTTATTAAATGATAAAATCTTTTTTTAATCATCTTTTTTTTGTGTGAGATGTTTAATGTTAACACACTTTTATCAACGTAATACTTGCTTTTATTTAACAAAAATTAAAAATAAAAATGATTTAATTATTTAATAAAATTTTCCTTGGCATTTTCTGGTTTTCAAATAATTTTAAAGATTTCTTAATTTGAAAGCAACTACAATTAGGCTTGATGTGTATAACTATTTAATATATGTGTGTGCTGATTCAAATTTCTTTGAAGCGATACAATTAAAATATCCTTTTGTTTTCAGGTTGCAACTGGAAAAATGATGAATTCACTTTGATTGGGATAATATATATATATATATATATATATATATATATATATATATATATATATATATATATATATGTGTATATATATATATATAATGGACACTTTTCCATTGAATTCAACAAATGAGGTTCTGCTACAACAACTAAGTTTGGAAATCCATACAGATGATTTGTTTATAGTGGTGAAGGCTTTGTTATTACTGCTAATCTTTGTCGGTGCAGATGACTGCCAGAAGACAGAGCATACAGTAGTCCACTAGTACAGTAGAGCATTTTTACATAAAAATTTTTCTTCTAGATGCATGTCTTAACAAAGACTGGAAGTGCATGAATTAATGCGCCCTCAGATACCAACCAGGGAATTTCTTAGTACATACAGCACCTAGCCTTCCAAAATGGTCACCTATCTGGTACTGGCTATTTATATATACATAAATTTAATCTTACTTCGATCAAATTATGCCCAAAAAATCATTTAGAAATAACTATAATTTGACTTTAACTAAAGCCTAAAAAGAAAAAGATAAAATATACTTGTTACACTCTCAACTGGTAACGTGCCATTTCATCTTTTTTTCTACTTTGTAAAAAAAGGAGTTAAATATGACAATAAAAAGTAAATTTGGGTTTGGCTTTTAAACAGGTCAAATGTAAAAGTGCACATGGTACCCATCCAGTGACTAAGAATAAAAAAAACATACTTATAGTTGGTGACTAATTAATAAAACAACAAATAAAAAAGCAAAAACTCATTAAACGTGTGCAATTTCTTACAAAGCGCATTTCAGCAGGGACATATAAAATTTACTTGTGCTACTATTAACTGGTAATGTGGCATTTTATCTTTTTTTATTTATTTTGCAATAATAGATCCTGACAAATAAATAATTTCTATTCAGCATTCTTAATAAAAACATATTTTATTCATATAAAGTGTGTCATTCCGCATTTTTAACAGGGACATAAAAATAAATTCAGGTGAGAAACGTGACAAATCGTATACATGTGCAGTGTTGCCTTAAACTTTTCCGCAGAATTATAATTTAAAAAGTAAAACATAAAATGTTTACACACACTACAGAAAAACCTTATTCATGTGAAGTGTGTGGTTCAACATTTTCTCAAAAATCAAATTTACGAACGCATATGTTCACACATGCTGCTGTAAAGCCATATTCGTGTGATGTCTGCAATTCAACATTTTCACAAAAAGCAAGTTTAAAACGTCACAGACTCACACACACTGGAGAAAAACCTTATTCATGTGAAATTTGTGGTTCAACATTTTCACAAAAATCTCATTTTAAAATTCATTGCTTTACACACACGGGTGAAAAGCCATATTCGTGTGAAAAGTGTCATTCAAAATTTTCACACAAATCAACATTAAAAACACATATGTACACACACCTTGATGAAAAGCCATATTCGTGTGGAATATGCGCTTCAACATTTTCACAAAACACTCTCTTAAAAAGTCATATGCTAACACACTCGGGTGATAAACCTTATTTGTGTCAAGTGTGTAGTTCAACATTTACACACCGAACAAGTTTAACACGCCACATGCTTACACACTCTGGGGAGAAACGTTATTCTTGTGACGTGTGTGATTCAAGATTTTCAAATAAATCAAACTTAAAAAGACATAACTTAACACACATTGGCAAAAAAACTAAATAATTGCACTTCTTGTGGTTCTGAGTTACTGATCCCCTGGTGTGTAGAGGAATAATTTATAATGGTCGGCTAAGAATGAATACACGAATGCACCGAGATTATAATTTACAACCTGTATGCATTTATTTACAGTAATTGTTACAAGAGTAATGAGAAAATGTTCAATACCGAAAAGGTATAAGAAAACATTACTTGCATGATAGAAACTGGAATCTCCATCATTTTGGTAATTAAAGAAGCAATCGGCCTCATGAAACAGAAATAAAAAAAAAAACTTTTTTGCTAAATATACCTAGTGAAACAAAAGAGATACAAATAATTTCACTTAGAATCTTAAAATAAGATTCTCTTAGTCGGAATATATAAGTTAAATGTTTGGCATAGGAAACATGCATCATCCTTAACTATAACAATAAAATTGAAAGAAAAACTTATTTTATGTAAAGTAGATGTTCTAACCTTTTCTCAAAAATCAAACTGACAAAGTTATGTGTTCAAATCCATTGCTGAAGATGGACCAACCTGTTGTCATATGTTGAAAATAATTCATGAAAAGAGGCATACAATTTATTATCAAAATTCGTGTTAAGAACAAGAATATAAAACAATAGATGGGAATAAAAGTTATCTAAATAGTTTTATTGCTATTTAACAAAGAATATCCTAACACCTGAGTTTGTTTCCTAAAGGACGATTAAATTCATTAACCAAAGATTATAATAAAAAGAAGTACCTTAATAGAAATAAGACCGTTTTAACACATAAATGTGTCTCTCTCTACAATTGATTTTAATCGCAATCATTGCAAACATTAATTGTTCATATGAATGTTTAGAATGATTGAAAAAATAATAGGAAAAAAAATGTGAACAATATTCACTTTTCCACAGTCTTACTTGAAAAATAAGGAAATATGTCATAAACTTCAATAAAAATGTCTCTAATAAATGTTTTCCTTCAGATTCGTTTTTTTCCAGTGTGTCTTTCTTTTAAATGAATCGCGTCAGACCAAATTGTTTTTGTTTTAAACTACATGCCTGTATTCCAGACAGTAATTTGTCAGCAGCATCCATAGTGCCCATCAGCTACCACCTCCACAATTGGATCAAGTACCACGATCATCAGAAAACCACTATTTCAGTCTCCTCTAAAATGATGGGTTGTATTGGTACTGGTGTAACTTCCTTTTCTATTTGTATTTTTCTGCTCTTTCATGTATGTCCACCATAAAGTTGTTTTAATATGTTAAGGGCAAACTGTGGATATCCTGAGTGATGTCCTCTTATTTGGAAGTCTCTTTCTTTTGAAGTCTTATTCGTTCTCTTTTTGATTAACTGTCAGAAAATAAAAACGTGAAAAACCTATCTCCCATTGTGTTTTTTTTTTTTTTTACATGAGAGTCACCACTTATCAAGGCCCGAAGGCCACTCAGGGATAAGGGTTATTGCGTGTACAGTAATCGATGAGATAGTATTGTAGTAATAATTAGTATTGGGGGTTTTGATAGAGTGCCTTATTTAAGGGGGCGGTTTGTCAGGAGTTTGTTTATGTTGGACTTGAAGACGTCCAAGTTGTAGTCAGGTGGGAAACAGGCAAGCGGCAAAGAGTTCCACTGGCGTGCAATTCTAAGAAAGAAGCTTTGTTCATGGAATCTAGATTTGGATTTAGGCACAGATAAAGAGTGGGGAAAATTATTGACAGTAGTTTCAGCCAGACGGGTGTTTTTCGTGAGAGATTGGCAAGGGGGGATGAGTGATTGTTGGAGCTCAGACGAGCACCTGCCATGGAAATAGCGATAAAATAAAGACAAGCTTGCAACGTCTCTTCTGTGGGAGAGAGGTTGCAGGGAAGAGAAAAGGGCATCCCCCACTAAGCCACGAAGTCTATTTTGTACTCTTTCAAGGCAAGATAGGCTGCTTTTAGCAGCTCCTGCCCAGATGTGGCAGCAGTACTCCATCCTTGGACGTACTTGGCTTTTATACAGATAGAGACTTGCATCAGTAGTGAGATATCTTCTGGAGCGGTAGAAGGATCCCACCATTTTCCCAGCGTCCCTGGCAACAGACCTGATGTACGTATTCCATTTCAGATCAGGAGTAAATGTCAAACCCAGAAGCTTATCAAAACATGGAGCCTCTCTAAGACGAGAGCCATCCATTTCAATTGATGCTAGATGGGGATTAGAGCGTTGATGATGTAAAGATAGAAGCTTGGTTTTAGATGCATTAAAAGTGACCAGCCACCTCTTCCCCCATTGAACCATGCGCTCAAGATCAGAGGAGAGAGAATTAGAGAGAACTTTGTCATTTACGGCCTTTGATGTGTTGCCATAGATGGTCGTGTCATCAGCATAGATGTCAACGAATGATTTAAGTATGTGTTTTGAGAGATCATTGATGTAGATCAGGAAAACAGTTGGACCCAGGATGGACCCCTGAGAGACTCCAGCATTAATACTGTGGATCTCTGATTTCTGCCCATCAACCACTACTCTTATGAACCTATCGGAGAGAAATGATTTAATGATTGAGAAAACATTTCCAGTAATACCGTAGCTGGAAATCTTGTGTAGTAGGCTCTTATGCCATATCTTATCGAAGGCCTACGATATGTCAAGAGAAATTGCCCTGGAAAGGAAACCTTTGTCAAGAGATTCACTAATCCTGTGTGATATAACCATCAGCACATCTGCTGTAGATCTTGCAGAGCGGAAACCATATTGTGTGTCACTAAGAAGGTTGTTTCTGTTGAGGTGGTTGACTACTTCTTTATTTAATATGGATTCCAACAACTTACTCATAACACAGAGGAGACTTATTGGTCTGTACTGAGAGGGAGATGACTTTTCACCTGAATTCTTAAATACAGGGCATACTGATGAGGTTTTCCAGGGTGTTGGAAAGCACTTCTCCTTAAGGCAACGCTTAAACAGTTTTGTAAGTATGGGGGCAAGTTCTGGTTGGAGCTTTTTCAGCACTATAACTGGAATGCCATCAGGGCCAGTTGCTTTACTAGAATCAAGGTTCTTGATTAGCTTGGCGACCTCACGCACAGATATTTGTATGTTGCATAGCATGTTGTCTGTTATAGGAGGAAATACAGGGAGTTGATGGTCATTGTCGCATAGGGTAGAATAAGCTGCAAAGTTCTTGGCAAATAGTCTGGCCTTGTCTGATGCTGACGAGATGACCTCAGGTCCATTGATGATAGGTGGGATAGAATGCACACTTCTGTTCAAGCTCCTGTTTGCTATTTATGTTTGCTATATTGTGTGGACCTTTCTTGATATTTTGACGTGTTTATATATCAAAAATAGTAGAAATTAGACAAATGTTTATGATATGAATGTACGAATACACATCTGGAAGAAAAAAGAAAAACAGCACTCCGTACCTCCCTTTAACTACCTGACGTCATTTTCAGACAACCTTTCGACTCTGAAATTTTAGGCTTCCGTATAATCCATGGGATGAGGACTTTGTTTTCGTTCGGTTGAACGAAGCGAAAATCTCTCGCTTTTAGGAGCTAATTAAACTATTTTTGTACAAAAAAGTTTTTTATTTATTTATTTATTTTACATGAAGGTCACCACTTATCAAGACCCGGAAGCCACTCGAGTTATTGTGTGTACCATAATCAATGACATAGTATCGTAGTAATCATTAGTATTGGATATTTGATAGGGTGTCTTACTTAAGAGAGTGGTTTGTAAGAAATTTGTTTATGTTGGACTTGAAGACATCCAAGTTGTAGTCAGGTGGGAAACAGGTAAACGGAAGAGAGTTCCACAGTCATGCACTTCTGAGAAAGAAGCTCTGCTCATGGAATCTACGTTTGGATTTAGGCACAGATAAAGAGTGGGGAAAATTATTGACAGTAGTTTCAGTTAGACGGGTGTTTTTCATAAAATATTGGCGAGGGGGACCAGAGATTGGAGCTTAGACGAGCACTTGCCATGGAAATAACGATAAAACAAAGACAGGCTTGCAACGTCTCTTCTGTGGGAGAGAGTCTGCAGGGAAGAGAAAAGGGCATCCTCCACTAAGCCATGAAGTCTATTTTATACTCTGTCAAGGCATGATAGGCTGTTTTTGGCAGCTCCTGCCCAGATGTGGCAGCAGTATTCCATCCGTGGACGTACTTGGCTTTTATATAAATAGAGACATGCATCAGTAGTGAGATATCTTCTGGAGCGGTAGAAGGATCCCACCATTTTCCCAGCGTCCTTGGAAACAGACCTGATGTACGTGTTCCATTTCAGATAGTATCCCCACTGTTGTGGGGTCGATAGAGGGCAAATATAAATGCAGTGGTGTAAGCTTGTGCAACCTGGAAGCACATATAAGGTAAATTAGGTTCTTCTCTGGAGATATCCCTACCACATAAAAAGCCATCTTTAATGTAGGCACACACTCCATACCCATGGCGATCTTGGGGGTCAGATTTAGATGTTAAGTTAGAGTATACTTTAATTATGAACTCATTTAGCGAAGTGGTCGGCCCTATGCCAGTTTCACTGAAAAAGATATATGTCCGGTTTCGTCCCCTGTAATTGTGTTTCAACCTCCGGAAGGTTGGAACGTAGACTCCTGATGTTGGAGAAGGAGACATGGTAGTAGGGGTCTACGTTGGAGGATGGGGTTCTAGGTTTATTCGTGTTTTTTTTTTCTGGAGATTTGTCATGTTGAGGTTTAGGATTTGTGGAACAGGTCGATAGACTTGCTTGGAGCAGGACAGAGAGGGAAAGTAAGAGAGAAAAAGACAGGAATGTTTTTTTTTTTGCAGCACATGATAAGGTAAAGCCGTAACAATTACCCACTAGTATGACATCGAGAGGCCCTACTAGAAACTACTCCATAGTTCAGAATCCATTCACCAAATGGCAATACAGCAGCCCCGGTACTTTGCCCCTGCTGATAGGACAGCTTCCTTAGTGGTTAATCCAAGGTTCGGGTCCCTGACTATCAGGCGGATAGCGTCAGCCCAGAGGAAACTTTTACCTCCAGCACCCTTACTAATGACATGACCATAAGGATAGACATAGAAACAGAAAATTTCCGACATCTTAAGCTACTGTTAACGAAGTACTACCGACCTGTAAAACAGCTTTTTCTTTACCCTTTGTCAGAAAAATCACTCATTGGAAATGAGGACTGAAGGACAAAAAAGGACAAGCGAGAGTTACTGGGGCTGCCGATAACACATCCACATGCATTATCTACTCTCCATTAAAAAAAAAAGGTGAGAGGACTTATTTATATCTACTTAGTATAAGTCTGTTGCCCCATTCACAGTTTAGGATAGTACTTGAAGATAGTCTCCCCTCCCATATTAATGGATGGATACTTTTTGCCTTTATCTACCTCGAGCTAGGAATGTTCGACCATTCCAGCTCCACCCCATAATAAATATGCTATAATGGAACTTTTATCAAATTGGAAAGTCTGGTTATTTTCTATTAATGTACATTTGAAGAACTCGTTTAAAAAACTGGTTAAGAGTAATACCTTTAGGGTTACGTATAGCAGTTTTTTAAACAAGTTCTTCAAATGTAAATTAATAGAAAATAACCAGACTTTCCAATTTGATAAAAGTCCCATTATAGCATATTTATTATGGGGTGGAGCTGGAATGGTCAAACATTCTAGCTCGAGGTAGATAAAGGAAAAAAAATTTCCATGCATTAATATGGGAGGGGAGACTATCTTCAAGTACTATCCTAAACTGGGAATGGGGCAACGAACTTATACTAAGTTAGTATAATTTGGTAAATGTTCATTTTCATGGGACACTTTTTGTTTTAAATATAAGAAAAAGTATTGGTTAATAATAATATATTTGACAAGAAGATTTAGGAAAAAAAAGATAAATAAAAAGAAAACAAGACAAGTATACTTAAAATGTTCAGGATTAAAGTCAAAGCTGGAACGAGGAAAAATAAAACAAGATGTTTGCAATATACAGATGTTAGTGAATTTTAGGTTAGTAAACTTCAAAAGTTACGGATAAAAACATTTCTTAGCTTTGGGTCTGCGGAGTTTGACTTTGCCTTCTTGAGTTCATAGCGTAAAAAGGAGATGCTAGCCAGCCAGTCTGGTTTTATTCCGGTACTTAAAGGATATGTGGGGTGGCGGCGGTGGTAATGGGGGAATATTGGTGGGTTCTGTATTTTTATTTATTTCTTTTAATTCAACACTTTTATCTACCTCGAGCTAGAACGTTCGAGCATTCCAGCTCCACCCCATATTAAATATGCTATAATGGAACTTTTATCAAATTGGAAAGTCTGGTTATTTTCTAATAATTTACATTTGAAGAACTTGTTTTAAAAAAACTGGTTAAGAGTAATACCTTTAGGGTTACGTATTAAGTTTAGACTAGCTAAAGGTAATGCATACTCTACAGAAAAAAAGCCGCGTATTTCTGTGTTCAGATAATAGTGCAGGTATGATTTGGTAAATTATTTTATGCGGGTATAATTTGGTAAATTATTTTAGTGCAGGTATAATTTGGTAAATTATTTTAGTGCAGGTATAATTTGGTAAATTATTTTAGTGCAGGTATAATTTGGTAAATTATTTTAGTGCAGTTATAATTTGGTAAATTATTTTAGTGCAGGTATAATTTGGTAAATTATTTTAGTGCAGGTATAATTTGGTAAATTATTTTAGTGCAGGTATAATTTGGTAAATTATTTTAGTGCAAGTATAATTTGGTAAATTATTTTAGTGCAGGTATAATTTGGTAAATTATTTTAGTGCAGTTATAATTTGGTAAATTATTTTAGTGCAGTTATAATTTGGTTAATTATTTTAGTGCAGGTATAATTTGGTAAATTATTTTAGTGCAGGTATAATTTGGTAAATTATTTTAGTGCAGGTATAATTTGGTAAATTATTTAGTGCAGTTATAATTTGGTAAATTATTTTAGTGCAGGTATGATTTGGTAAATTATTTTAGTGCAGGTATAATTCGGTAAATTATTTTAGTGCAGATATAAATTGGTAAATTATTTTAGTGCAGGTATAATTTGGCAAATTATTTTAGTGCAGGTATAATTTGATAAATTATTTTAGTGCAGGTATAATTTGGTAAATTATTTTAGTGCAGGTATAATTTGGTAAATTATTTTAGTGCAGTTATAATTTGGTAAATTATTTTAGTGCAGTTATAATTTGATAAATTATTTTAGTGCAGTTATAATTTGGTAAATTATTTTAGTGCAGGTATAATTTGGTAAATTATTTTAGTGCAGTTATAATTTGGTAAATTATTTTCTGAGTAAATTATATTCTGAGTGCAGATAATAGTGCAGGTATAATTTGGTAAATTATTTTAGTGCAGGTATAATTTGGTAAATTATTTTAGTGCAGTTATAATTTGGTAAATTATTTTCTGAGTAAATTATATTCTGCGTTCAGATAATAGTGCAGGTAAAATTTGGTAAATTATTTTACCTATTTTAGATAATAGTGCAGGTATAATTTGGTAAATTATTTAATTCAGTATCTTAGGACTTTACTAATTTTCTTTGAAATAGACCCAGAAAAATAATCTTTATCTTTCAAAGGATTTTTACAATTAATTTATTTAAATTTAGCTTAATTAGTTAGCTCGCCATTAAAATATTTTTCATAACTGTTTTTTTTTTCACGTGTAAAAATATGTTTTTCCTTTTGGAAATTAACTTTAGTTTTTAATCTTTCAAATACAATCAAAAAGTAGTCGGAAACCTACAAAAAATTATGATAAATCGATTTTCAAAATTATGTCCTTCTATCTTTATTCCACCATTTTTGCCCGTACCCAAAAAGATGACTGTTACAATAACATTAATATAGCACTAAAGAACGGAACCGCAAGAATAACGTTGCACAATACAAATAATAAGAGACAATGTTCATTCAAAAAAAAGATTTTTTAATTATACCGGAATTTACGCAAAATATATTATCTGTGCAAGTTGTTGTAGGTAAAGGCTGTAAGGTTAAATTCTCCAAAATTCATGCTATGCTAACCACTACAGACGGTGTTAAATTTAAAATAAAGAAAAATGGGAAACCGTATAATCTAAACAGGTATTAACAAATGTTGTTGACACAAAACACAACCTGAACACATGACTTAAAATTTTCGACCATTGTAATATTTCCAACATTAAATATTGAAAAATGCCGACCATTGTTGAGGAATGACCATTACTGAAAAAGACAATACCATACCACCGTGTGAAACTTGTATTCTTGCGAAAATGAAAAATGTAACCAGACGAGAGGGCTAGGTTTCCTTTGAACTAAGACATTGTGATTGCGGAATAAAACCTGTTAGTATGGATGGATTAAATTTGTCATAACATTCACTGGCGACTATTCAGGCTATGTGATGGCGTATTTTCTCTAGAAGAAAAGTAACACAGTGGACGCTACAAAACAATTCTTGGTCGATAGTGCTCCTTACAGGAGTAGTGAAGATTAAGAAGTAATCGTTTAGAATTCACATCAAGAGAATTAAAATCATTTCTTGTCCAAAATAAAATCCAACACAAAACGTCAGTGCCATATTCTCCACACCAAAATGGAAGTGAAGAACGGGGATGGAGAACACTATTTGAAATGTTTAGATGCATGCTAATTAAGTCTAATTAAACTCACGGGCTTTGGCCATACGCTTTTCTGTGCTATTTATGTTGTGTAGCAGGGGCTCATATGTGGGACTTTATAACGGGTCCATGTAATACGGGGATACGTATAACGGATGGGGATGGCAATTTTGATGGGAAGACATTTATATATATTACATCATGACGACGACGGTGACAATTCTTGGAGGTTTCATCTTAATACGGACTGCGTGATATATATGACACAATAGTTCTTATACACATATAGAGAGGAGGAGATACTTCACTTATGATGGTGGGGGTGGGGACACATAATACTTGAAAGCGTTGTACAAATTTCGTTACAAGATGATAAAACACATTTAGCTTTTCTGTCGTAAAGGATGACGACACAAGTCAACACTTACAAAACATAAATGGTGATTTCTTTATTCATCTGATCGGCCGGTCGATGACGTCAGGAATTCAAACTTGGATCTACATGGTCTAATGTTCTACTCTTCTCCTCTAATGGGACCCCGCTCCAACTGATTCTCTCTCCTCAACTCTCCGCATCAACTTTCGACTTTCAACTCACGGCACTCAAATCAACAAATATTTTGTGTAACAGGGGCTCATATTTGGGACTTTATAACGGGTTAATACGGGGATGCATATAACGGATGGGGATGACAATTCTGATGAGAAAACATATATATTACACCATGACGATGCTGTGACAATTCTTGGAGGTTTCATATTAATACGAACTGCATGATATATATGATACAACAGTTCTTATACACATATAGAGAGGAGATGGAGATTCTTCACTTATTATGATGGTAGCAAGGACCCATTATTTGAAAGGGTTGTACAAGTGTTCGTTACAAGATGATGATAAAACACATTTAGCTTTTCTGTCGTAAAGGATGACGACACAAGTCAACACTTACAAAACATAAATGGTGATTTCTTTATTCATCTGATCGGCCGGTCGATGACGTCAGGAATTCAAACTTGGATCAACATGGTATAATGTTCTACTCTTCTCCTCTAAGAGGATCCCGCTCCAACTGAATCTTTCTCCTGAACTCTCTACATCAACTTTCGACTTTTAACTCTGTCTGATCAACTCTTCTGATCAACTGATCCTAACTCCGAATTCTCAGATTCCTATATTGAGAAATCTCCTTCGTTTATGACGTAAGAAGTGTATTTTTCAAACATGACTAATTTTCTCGTGGCTTTACATATGTTTGTCCAAGCACATTTTTGGCAAACAAAAGAATCCTCAATTCTTTCTAACATATTTTTAAACAATATAATTTAGCTCGCATTGTGAATTCATTTAACTGACATTTTTAACCTCTAGGTTTCTAAAGAATAGACAATCGACTCTTTTTGATATAAACAATATTTAATTATTTCTAATAGAATTAACAATAGACTGAATTTCTAACATTCCAATTTCCATTATCTTTAACACTTGCCTACAGGGTTCGATTCTAACCTTATCCTAATCCCATTTTCACTTATATTGTATATCTTCTTACATGATAAGGGACTGCCCTTCATGTAACTGTGAGGTTACGATCAGGATTCGGTTCTGGGGTTCGAGAAGGAGGGAGTCACTTTCTCGACAACACGTTTCTGCCCTCTTCTTTTCCAATCGACCACACCTGGCCTCTCGCCACCAATGTCACACTGCACAATCTGAACGCCAGCAACACGGAATACCTTTCAAGATAAGATGTTCACGACTCTTTCCTTTTGTGTTCTTAGCAAGGAATTTTTCCCGGCTTTTATATCCTCCTATCAAAAAAATAAATAAATATAATAAGGAAGAGACAACAACAAAAAAAGCTTCTCCCATTATACATTGCTTTCTCAAGATGCCTTTCGTTTATATAAATGAGCTAGCAATCTTTTCATTCTTCTTTCCCAAAGAGCGATGCAGATACGCCCAGTACGTCGTATATTATTTATTTTTCTTGTTTTTGTTTCTAACCATAACCTAGCCTTAAACGGCACTTTTTCCCCCTTTCGCATATACCACACTCCTTTCTTTCCTAATTAAGAAAAATGTACGCATTTTTAAATTCTAGTACATTTTTACTTTATATCCGTTCAACTACTTGGCTGAAAAAGATCAGACTCACCCCCCAAAACCTTCTTTAGTCAGCCCTTTTCCAACTGACTCCATAATTTTATTTAAACCCGAATCTCTATTTGATCTCTCTCACATTCCTTTTTGGGTGTAGGAGAGTACCTCCTATGATCCAGATCAGCTGTTCCATCTAGCCACCCTTATGCCGTCACCGAGGTTCCATTTTACCTCTTCTACAATTCGTCCAAATGTGTTCTGATCCTTTCTTCCGCATGGTTGTTCTACTAATTAGAGCTTTGTCTAATTTTCTAACTATTTTACTTTATTTTTTTGGATATACATCAAAACTCATTTACTTAAAACTTTGTGGTTGGCTTCTAATTATTAAGATATACCTTTTCATCACACTGATTCACTCGGATTTCCTTGCTTGGACTCCTGGAACTTGTTGCGGACCAGGATATAATAATCCTAACTCGCTACAAAAGAAAATAATGAAACGATTGGATAGGAGAAAAAAAAACCTCAATTGCTGAATAAAATAAACATGTTTATTATCTGTAGAAAATAAATGGTTTAGGTGGAACGCGTGTTCATTCAGTTGTTGACGACTACGCGCATGGAAAAAGCAGAATAAAGTAGGAGAAAGGGAAATAGCAGTCCAGCATGTAGAAAAAGAAAGAGAGATAGAGGTCTGACCTCAGTAAAACCGCGCGTGAATGGTAGTAGTCGGCCACGTGGAAGTGTTTTCAGGCTACAAGCTGTGGACGCGAACTTGTCTGGTTGACGAACCAAAGCAAAAGGAAAGAAAGAGGAAGTTGGAAGTTGAACGTTTGTTGTTGACTTTTATACTGGGATCAGTGTTCTGATTGCGCATGTCTGGATTTCACTTAAAAGGAAGTGACGTCACCACTGTGTGGATGTTTGCGCGCACGAGCGTGCATGTGTGTGTGTGCGTAGATGTGTATATACGTGCGTATGTGTGCGTATGTGCGTGCGTACATGTGGGTGTGTGTATGTGAGGAAAAACATGTTCGAACAAACTAGATAAAGACTTAGAAAACATCACTCTTAACTAAATAACCCCTAACCCTTGCGCCAAAATTCCTATTTTCGCACTGAATTCTAACTATGGCCCAGATTTCTGCAATTTTTCTTGTTTTTTTTTTTTTGTTTTTTTTTTCATTAGAGCATCCAAGATCCCAAACAGAGATATCCCGATTTCATACACATCTAAAAAAAAAAGTAGGAGATTATATCTTTTCTTCCTACATACTTACGCCATATTTTACTGTTGTTCCTTCTTATTACTATATGTGATTTGCCCGTTGTACTGACTCTTATAGTCCTTTGGTAAGCTAATTCTCGTATCTTTTCCCACGCCTGTATTTTTAATTTAGTGTGCCGAGACTTATAATTCAGCTTGAAGCTGTTACGTGCAGCATGCTTTAAAAGCACAGAATATCGCAGGTTCTCATCTATATTTTCCTAACAGGAGCATATCTAATGCTGTCCCTAGCAAGTTACTCTTCTTGTGAAACATGTTATGGGCATTAAAAAAAACGAAAAGAAAAATTCTCTCTTTTGGCTTATCACATCCGAAAAACTCTCAAAACACCCGTTTACGTAATTTTCTCTTGTTCCTCCTCTAAAATTCTAATTTATTTCTAGGCCAACCATTTGTCTTAATTATCGTTATGACTTTTTTGTTCATTTTAGTTTATCTACTTAATTATGGCTTGAATTACTGACGACAAAACAAAATACATTAGTGTATTGCATTTACTCATGCATAACACATTTAACTACGACGAAAACAAAACGTTCCAGTTACAACTTTTTCTAAAAAAAACAACTTTTTTTCTGTAATCAACAACAATAACAACAAAAGTCTGTTAAAATACTGGAATACACAAAAAAATTTCGTAATTCAATATTGTCCCCCTCTTTTTTCTTTTTTTTTCTATTGCCCCTCTTTTCTTAAAAAAAAAGGAAAACAACAAAAAACATCTGAAAAAGTCAACTATAAACACGAAATTCTTTTTCGATAAATATGCCTTCACACACGCTGTTTTAAAAGTACATGCGACTTTGTGAAAAATCCTTTGATTGACAACCTTAATTCAACAATTTCTATTTACAATACAATTTCGAAACAATAATGAATGACCCCAATCGCTTTACTATACTTGTTCGTTTTGTGAACGTGCTTGTGTCTAACATTTTTTCGTACCTTTCTAATAGATATTCGTGTGTGTGTTTTTCGTTTTATTTATTCTATAATTGCTGTTTTTTCTTTGTGGAATATCACCTCTTTTTTAGTACACTTTTTCGTGTGTAAGTATATGATTCTTTTCATTTTTTCTCTCTTTTTACATTGTGTGTGTGTACGATAAATGGTCGAGCCTTTTTTCCTATGTTTTAAGGACCGTATTTTGTGACTTTTTCTTTTAAAGTATATACATTTGCTAATACTGTGGGTGTGTTTCTCTTTCTCCTTTTTTTCTTCTTGATTCTCGTGTTTATGTGTGAGTTTCGTCTAGCAGTTTTTACTTCACGTTGTTTTTGTCTGTCTGTTTGTTTTTTCATTTCAAAGGACCCTTAGTTGTGTTCAAGAGCATTACCGAGTTTCGATTTTTATTCTTGCAGAATAAAATAATCACGGCACTCAAATCAACGAATATTATGTGTATCAGGGGCTCATATTTGGGACTTTATAACGGGTTAATACGGGGATGCATATAACGGATGGATGGGGATGACAATTCTGATGAGAAAACATATATATTACACCATGACGATGCTGTGACAATTCTTGGAGGTTTCATATTAATACGGACTGCATGATATATATGATACAACAGTTCTTATACACATATAGAGAGGAGATGGAGATTCTTCACTTATTATGATGGTAGCAAGGACCCATTATTTGAAAGGGTTGTACAAGTGTTCGTTACAAGATGATGATAAAACACATTAAGCTTTTCTGTCGTAAAGGATGACGACACAAGTCAACACTTACAAAACATAAATGGTGATTTCTTTATTTATCTGGTCGGCCGGTCGATGACGTCAGGAATTCAAACTTGGATCTACATGGTCTAACGTTCTACTCTTCTCCTCTAAGGGGATCCCGCTCCAACTGAATTTCTCTCCTGAACTCTCTACATCAACTTTCGACTTTTAACTCTGTCTGATCAACTCTTCTGATCAACTGACCCTAACTCCGAACCCTAAGATTCCTATATTGAAAAATTCATATGTTCATGGCGTCAGAAGTGTGTTTTTCAAACGTGACTAATTTTCACGTGGCTTTACATATGTTTGTCCAAGCACATTTTTGGCAAACAAAAGAATCCTCAAATCTTTCTAACATATTTTAAACAATATAATTTATCTCGCATTGTGAATTCATTTAACTGACATTTTTAACCTCTAGATTTCTAAAGAATAGACAATCGACTCTTTTTTCGATATAAACAGTATTTAATTATTTCTAATAGGATTAACAATAGACTGAATTTTTAATATTTCATTTTTCTATTATCTTTAACACTTGCCTACAGGGTTCGATTCTAACCTCATCTTACTATCATTTTCACTTATCTAGTTTACCTTCTTACTTACATGATAAAGGACAGCGGTTAATGTAACATTTATATCCGAAATAAATGTTACAATCACCAAATGAAATCAACATCTTATAACGTATTAAAAGAAAAAAAAACATATGTTGAAAATATGAACTTTTTTGGCACAAGAGTTTATGCTTATGTGCAATATAAAACAAAATTAAATCCCCGGTCGGAAAAGGGGATTTTCGTAGGATACGACAAATACAATCCAGCCTAGTTCGTATATTTCAATGAAAAGATATACGTAAAAAATAGTGATGTTCACAAAAAAATGACAATGCAAGGGAGACCACTCAGATTATCCCAGATTATAAAAAAATATATAACTTCAATACTTTAACTTTAATGCATCTAAAACCAAACTCCTATCCTTACATCATCAACGCTCTGATCCCCACCTGGCATTAATTGGGATGGATGGCTCTCGTCTGGGAGAGGCTCCGTGTTTTGACAAGCTTCTGAGTTTGACCTTTACTCCTGATCTGAAATGGAACACGTACATCAAGTCTGTTGCCAAGGTCGCTGGAAAGATGGTGGGATCCTTCTACCGCTCCAGAAGATATCTCACTGCTGATACAATTCACTATCTATATAAAAGCCAAGTACGTCCAAGGATGGAATACTGCTGCCATATCTGGGCAGGAGCTGCTAAAAACAGCCTATCCTGCCTTAACAGAGTAAAAATAGACTTCGTGGCTTAGTGGGGGATGCCCTTTTCTCTACACTGCAACCTCTCTCCCACAGAAGAGACGTTGCGAGCCTATCCTTGTTTTATCGTTATTTCCATGGCAGGTGCTCGTCTGAACTCCAGTCTCTGGTCCCCTCTCGCTAATCTTTCACGAAAAACACCCGTCTAGCCGAATCCACTGTGAAAAATTCCCCCACTCTTTATATGTGCCTAAATCAAAACGTGGATTCCATGAACAAAGCTTCTTTCTTAGAACTGTACGCCTGTGGAACTCTGTTCCGTCTGCCTGCTTCCCACCTGACTACAATTTGGATGTGTTCAAGTCCAACGTCAACAAATTCCTAAGGAACCGCCCCCTTAAGTAAACACTTCATCAACTCTCCACACTAACGTAATGTATTTGCAATAACCCTTATCCTTGAGTGGCTTCCGGGCCTTGATAAGTGGTGACCACTGTGTAAAAAAATAAAAATTAATCCCATCGATAAACTCAAATAAATTTAGTGAGCACACAGTTGGTGAGGATAGAACAAATGAATTTCTCTCTTATTCCCACAAGAAAGATATAGATAATAGCAACAGTCAACTTAGGGACCAGATAACCGCTGAGACTAACAGGAGAAATGAGAAAACAAATATCAAATGTACCCACTGAGACAAAAAAAAAATACCCACTTAATTAAAAAAAATTATGTCACAGGAAATAACCTAATTGATGAAGAAGGTATAAATTCCTGTAAAATAAAAATATCTCTTTCACATAGGCATCACCACATATCAAGGCCAAGGGGTCACTCGAGGACAAGGGTGTACAGTAGACAGTCGTTAGTAATGGAATTCAGTAAATTTGTTAACTTATATGGAACGACTCATCAAAAAGTTGTTTGCATTAGATTTGAAGACAACCATTTTTACATCTTTTTACATAGGCATCACCACATTATCAAGGCCAAGAGGCCACTCAAGGATAAGGGTTAAAGAGTGTACAGTAGAAATTGGACAATATAGTAATCATTAGTAATGAAAATTTGGTAAATTTGATAACTTATATAGAACGGCTCATCAAGAACTTATTTACGTTAGACTTGAACACAACCATATTGTAGTCAGCTGGAAAGAAGATAAACGGAAGACAATTCCATAGGCGTGCAGTTCTAAGAAAGAAGCTTTGTTCATGGAATCTACGTTTAGGTTTAGACACAGATAAAGAGTGGGGGAAATTATTAATAGTGTTTTCTGCTAGACGGGTGTTTCTTGTGAAAGTTTGGTGAGGGAGGACCATAGATTGGAGCTCAGTTGAGCATTTGCCATGAAAATAACGATAAAGCAGAGACAAACTCGCAACATCTCTTCTGTGAGAAAGAGGTTGCAGGGAAGAGAAAACACATCCCATATGAGGTTACGAAGTCTATCAAGGCAGGATAAGTCCTTTCTAGCAGCTCCTGCCCAGATGTGGCAACAGTACTCCATCTTTGGATGTACCTGCCTCTTATATAGATAAAGAATTGCATCAGCAGTGAGATATCAACTGGATCGATAGAAGGATCCCGCTATTTTTCCAGCGACATTGGTAACGGATTTAATGTATGTGTTTCAATTCAGGAATAAAGGTCAAGCTCAGAAGCTTGTCAAAAGATGAGGCCTCCCTAAGACTAGATCCATTCATTTCAATTGATGGCAGATGGGGATCTGAGCGTTGATGATGTAAAGATAAAAGCTTGGTTTTAGATGCATTAAAAGTAACAAGCCACCTCTTTCCCCATTGTACCACTTGCTCAAGATCAGAGGAGAGAGTATCAGAGAGAACATTGTCGTTTACGGTCTTAGATGTGCTACCATAAATAGTAGTGTTATCAGCATAAATGTCTACGAATGATGTAAGGATGTGATTTGGAAGATCATTAATGTAGATCAGGAAGAGAGTTGGGCTCAGGATGGACCTCTGAGGGACTCCAGCAATAATACCGCAAGCTTCTGATTTCTGCCCATTAACCACTACTCTTATGAATCTATCAGAAAGAAATGATTTAATAATTGAGAATACATTTCCAGATATATCGTAGCTGGAGATCTTGTGAAGTAAACCTTTATGCCATACTCTACGAAAGGCCTTTGATATGTAAAGAGCATTGCCCTAGAAAAGTAGCCTCTGTCGAGAGATTCGCTAATACTATGAGATATAACTGTATGTACATCTGTTGTAGATCTATCAGCACGGAAACCATATTGTGTGTCACTAAGAATGTTATTTTTGCTGAGATGTTTGATTACTTCTCTATTTAACACAGATTCCAGCAACTTACTCATGGCACATCGGAGACTTATTGGCCTGTACTGAGAGGGAGATGAGCGATCACCTGAATTCTTAAATACAAGGCATACTGATGAGATTTTTCCAGGGTGATGAGAAGCAATTCTCCTTAAGATAACGTTTAATCAGTTTTGTAAGTATAGGCGCTAGTTCTGGTTGAAAATCTTTTTAGTACTAATTGCTCAGATGCAGACAAATGGAAATTGGCCATGGAGAAGGTGATGGATTCCTTAAAGGAAAGCAATACTTTTACTCTGACAATGCTCCCTGAAAACAAAAGGGTGGTTGGTGGTAAATGGGTGTAATACATTAAGAAAGATAACAAAAATAATGATGAATACAAAACTAGATATGTTGCCAAGGGATGCAACCAGATAAAAGTTGTAGACTATTATGGAATATGCACCGCCACAAAAATGACCATTATTCGAATCCTAACGCAACTTTCTGTGCAGTATGGATTGATAATCGACCAAACAGAGCGATCAAAATTGGAACAACTTACTAAGCAAATAACTTCTCCATGAAATTTCAACCAAAGCATTATTGATGCATGCATGTTTGTGAAAGTTGATGATACTAAAATAATTATTATTTTAGTATGGATTGATGAGATCTTGATTGCCGCAAATAACTTAGGCAGAGTAACTCAATCCAAAGTTTGATATAAAAGACTTAGGTCAGATCTCTCGATTTCTTGGTGTAGTCTTCATAATCAAACCCGATGAAATACAAATGAGCCAACAGGCATATGCTGAGAAAGTAATGGAAAACTTTAATACGTTAGATTGCAAGCCCAGACTAACACCATGTGAACAGAAATTATTTTTTTCTAAAGAAGCTACTGCGTTTAGTTCTACCTGTACCAGGCCCGATATTTCATGGGTTGTAAATAAATTATCGCAATATAATCAGAATCCCACTATTCAACACTGGAATGCAGTGAAACATGTATTCAGATATTAACAGGGAACTTTAGATTTTTCTTTATCTTTCAGGAAATGTGAAAGCAGCCTGAAGTTAACAAGAGTTACTGATGCCGATTGGGGAAGCTCTGAAGACAGGAAATGCACATCTGGATATTGTTTCTCTTTAATAATGTCCCGTTATTGCATGGAAAAGCAAAAAGCAGCATACAGTAGCTTTATCTACATGTGAGGATGAATACACAGCAATGACACCGGCCATATAAGAAGGTAAATACCTCACACAAGTGATAAACGAAATGGATAATACAAAGGAATGGAATCAATCAATGATATATTCAAACAATGAAAATGCTATCTGCATAGCAAAGAATTCCATCACGGGTTAAGCACATAAACATAAAGTATTATTATATAAGGGACAAGATAAAGGATGGTACAGTTCAACTGAACTATGTGCCACCAACAAACAGAAATACAGCAGACTGATTCACAAAACCCCTGGCAAAGATCCGCCTAGGTTACATAATAAAAAAAACTATCAAGATATAAAGTTTAAAGAGGGGCGCTAAGGGTAAACATTTGACATCTTGAGTGATATCCCCCTTATTTGGAAGTTTCTTCCTTTCGGAGTCTTGTTCTCTGTCTTTTTAGTTTACTCACGGAAAATAAACATATGAAAAACCTATCTCTCGTCATGTAGACCTTCTCTTATATTTTGACCACCACTTAGTTCAATAGGCACCTCCAAAAGTCACCACAGAATTACCCCCCTCCCCTATATGTAAAACGATGTAACTTTATTATAAATTAATATTATCAATATAACTTTTGTACCATTTAAAACAAGAAGGGCAAAATAAACTAGTAATAATTTTAAACAATTTTTTTTTATCGTACGAAAATAATGAAATTGCGAGGCAAAAATAGTGTTTACATAACTGGCGCTTTAAAATAACGTTCCCATGTAGTAAGCATTTCGAACGTGAAAACATTCCCTTGTTTAATAAATCTAGCAAAAATCCACTTATGGTCAGATTTTCGTGAAATTTGCAATACTTATCCATTTTAGAATGTTTCAGTAAAATAGACGATAGGAAATATTTTTTTTAGTGCGTGTTCCCCCATATTTATTTTTTCGAAAGTTGAACAAAATATATATAAATCTATGGAAATTTCTATTTATTATGAAACATAAGAGTTCAAATAAATAAAACATGTTTATTTTTTTTAAATTTAAATACACGTATTAAACAAAAACTTACCTTGAAGATGCAATTAAAAAATGATATAAATTTAATTTAATTTTTTTTTAAATATCTTTTTTTTACTTAATACATACTATAATCAGTTGCATTGCCAAGAAAAAGAAACTTCCTTAAAAGATTAAAACGATTAAAATTCCATTATTTCCAAATGTTCCGTTACAACATAGATTTTTAATTGTGTTAAATGTTTTTTTTTAATATTAAGTTTTAATATAAACATGGCTATTGTCAGCTACTTTATCGCCAGATTAAAACCGATTTGAAAACATTGCACAAATATTAAGCATTTTGTAGGCCCCCTCATATTTTGTTTGTCTCTTTTTACCGAACAAAATACGGACGCTGTAATGAACATTCAGTAAAACCGTATTTCATATTTAATATACAACTGTTTATAATTTATAATATAATTTGATTATTAAACTGTGTAAATCTTAAAACCTAACAAAATTATAAGAAAGATTAATTATTAATTGCAGTTTGAAGAAGATAAACAAAGGTTTAAAAAAATCATTAAGTCGCTTCTGCTTTTCCATAGTTCGTATAAACACAAGTCTGGCGTCACGGAATCATGTGTACTTTTTTTTCACATTCGTTTGGCAATGCCTATAATTCTGTCGTCATACAACCAAATCAATTTCCCAAGATGCTCGTTGCTAAACGTCGGTGACAAATTGTTTTGCTGGCGAGTCTATTTCAGAAATTATCTTCGGTAGAGGGCGTGAAAAAATAAATGTTTTGAGTGTGTTCTTCTGTGAAGAGTGTTTTGGGTGGCTAGTTGCCAGTAACGCGCTTTTATTGAACTTGAATGTTCAGTAAACAGTTATTTATATTTTTTTCTGTGGGGAAAAATGTTGCTTTTCGGTGAAAAAATTTTGCGAAAGGAATGTTTCTTGTAACAGAGAATATTTACGTCACGTGTGTAAATGGAGTCGAGTCGACCCATGTTTTTGTTGTTGCTTAAATATCCGAGATGAGATGGTTATTGGAAATGGTAGCATGAAAACAAATAAAAGTCAAGTGTTAAGAGTGTATTTTTTTATGTAGCCGTTGTGAAAGAAAATATGTTCTTTCTTTGTTTCGTTCATTTTTGGGGAAAAGTATCCGGTTGAACGTTTTTATCATTTTCCGTGAATATGTGGGCAGTATTTCTAGTCAAATGTGTTTAGCTTTGTTTATGTGACATGTGCCATTGAAAAACTTTCAGCTTTTTTAGTTTTAAGTGTCCAGCGATGATGTTTTGTTTTTCTTTTTGTTAAAAAGAATGTCCGATGGTAGAACAGTGTTGTAGAGGACTAGGATATATAAATCCTAATCCCGTTACAAAAGAAAAATAATGAAACGAATGGAATGAAGGAAACAAAGACTCAATTGCTGGAATAGATAAACGTGTCGTTTATTTACTGTTGAAAGAATGAATGTTTTAGATATAACACGTGTTCATGTCCGCGCGGGTGTAACCATCGTTTGTTGCGGGATTGGTAGTATAGAAGGAAAAAGAAATGTGTGTTCATCTCACGTTCGGGTCACTATCGTTTGTTCGCACGTGGGAAGAGAAGTGAGTAATGTAGTGGAAATGAGAATGACAGTCCAGCGTGTAGACAAAGACAAAGATAGAGGGTTGACATCAGTAAAGCTGTGTGCCATGTTAGCAGTCAGCTACTGCGAGGTGTTTTCTAGCACAAGTTGTAGATAGATAGAGAGAGAGAGAGAAAGAAAGTCAATCCAGGTTATGGAGATAGAAAGCGTATAAAGTGTACGTACGGTCTGTTAGCCTTTTGCCCCTTATGGTAGCAAGTGGCGTGAGGCAAGCGCGTGCGCGCCCCAGCCGAAACGGCGGCCGTTCGTGCGCCGACCTCGGAAGCTGGTCCGAAAAAGGAATATTCTGCTTATTGCTTTTGCTTTTATACTTGTTTCTGGTCGTCTTTTGCGCATGTGTGGATTTCCTTTGAAAGGGGAAGTGACGCTGTCCATATGTGCGTACGTTAGCGTGTGTGTGTATACACGTGAATGTGAGTGTATATACGGGAACGTGAATATATATATGTACGTGTGTGGACGTGCACACGTATGTTTGTGTGCGCGTATGTATATGACAAGTAATATAGCTTGAAATATGAACGCGTGTTTTTGCGTGAGACTAGAAAAGGCCCGTGCAGTGTTCTAGAGACTTCTCGATTATGTTAAATGATGTTTGAAAATGTTTTCATTTTTCAGTGAAAAGTGCATACTTTTTTATTTTTTTTGTGATAATATTGCGGCCAAATGAATTTTTGAAAGAAAAGAATCTCCCGGCAACGTGACGTGTTAGCGACACTGAAAGTTTTTGTTGTATTTACAAGGCTAAGAAAAACGAAGATGAACAAAGAAAGTCGTTGAATGCTGCGTATTCAGGGGTCACCAAAATATAAAATATGAGACAACGAAATGGAGTTACATTCTATATTCAAAAGCAACTTTATTTGTCATCTCTGTTAGTAGCATGTACAAGAGAGAAACGGGTTAGTAAGCTAAAAGTGTTCTAGTGTGTAAAAATGGATTTAATATTATGCCGGCTTTTTGAAGGAGAGAATAGTTCTTTATACACGTGTTGTAGCCAATAGTCGTCGGGACGAAGGGGGCACAGTTTAAAAGAGAAAGAAGGAGCAAAGTCTTCAGTGTGTTTACGTGTTGTAATGGTTACTATGAGTGTGTGTCAGTGTATCGACGAGAGCAGTTCTGTAGCATGATAAAGAAAGTTCGTGTGGGTATCGCATGTGGAAATAAGTGAGTGTTTTAAGATAGCCATGTTGTCTTGTTGTACTCACGTTAGGGTGAGCCAATGGCCCAGGCGAATGTCTGCTGCCATCGAAAGCCAGGGAGAAAAAGAGTAAGAGTTGCCGATTTCGCCTTTTATGTACTCGGTCACGTGATTGAGAGCTGGCTTGTGATTGGACAAGTCAGGGAGACGGTTGATTTAACTCTCGCACCGCGAGATCTCGCCTCTGCCTGCTATATATTGCATTGTAGCAAGTTTCGACTGCTACACTAGCCTCAATGTGAAAATGTTCCGATAACCAAATTGGACTTCTTTTTTCAGTTTAAAATAAATCTATAAAATATATTAAAAAAACATGTTCAAAAGTTGTTTTTTTTTTCATATCAATTTGCTTATCCATTTTATCAGGTTTCCACAAAGCAGTTTTTTATGAAAAATCTCTCTGGAACAGTGATTTTTTTCATCTTCAGATTTGAAATTATTAGTCTTTTCTTAACCCTAATATTTTTTAAAAGTAATTTAAATTAAATGTGGCTTTTAAATCTTTGTTTCTTTTAAGGATTTTCTCTTCGTTATTAATAAAAAGGACTATATGTTTTAAAACTTTTCCTTTAAAGACTCCCTGAGACTTTCTAAAAAGGACATATTTATAACGGAGCTCTCAAGAATACACCAGTATTCAAGCTCGAAATCTCCGGAACTGTTTTAATAGTGCACAGAAACCCTAAAAACACTTGGAACTACTTCATTCAGCCAATCAGTGCTTAATATTCCTCTTGATTTTCCATAACCACCTCTGTTGCCAAGTTTTAAAGGGACAGACAAGCGTTCCACTGTTGGTGACGATCATGATTCTAGATAAAAGAACAAGGAAAGGCTGATATATCAACCTCTCACTTTCACTCTTTTACTGCTAAAATGACTAATAAAATAGTTTTATCCAAAAACAAAGTGAAAAAGGGAGATGACAACTATAAATGACGAATGCATAAATCGAAAGAAGTTGGAACCTGAAAATGATTAAAGTAAAATTAAATTATTATTCCATTATGATCGGAACTGAACGCCTCATGAAGATATATGTATTTACTCTAGCCCTCACTCTGTCTTCTCCCCTGGTAAGATTATACGCGTCATCTGGGGTATCTGGATTAGCTCTAATAACAATCAATTTCACTTCCGGATCCCGCAGCCCCTCGACAAAAAAGATTTTGACTTGGTACTGGACTAAGGAGTCAAGTCTTTGGCCACTTTCATAGGCTTTTCTGCTAACTCTGACACCCACTCGAAACAAATTGCCAACCTCTTGTTAGGGTGTTGTACTACCATTGCCAGTTTTACTAAATACTTATGAGGGTCGTGGTCTATACCGTAATGCTCTCGTATCCCTCTCTTAATTTCCTCCGACGTTATGTGAACATTATTCGCCACTAGCAGATGAATTAAGGTCCCTACGGGATCCTTTGTAGTCAGCAGACGACCTTGCGATGAAAATAGAACTTTTTCAGGTCTCTTGTCCACATTTCGTACCTGTGACCGACATTATCGCCTACGACGCGTATATTATTTAAATGTCAGCTTGTTTGAACAGAAACAGCCACATCGCAAACTGCTTTTGTAAATTTACCAGCCAAACCCGCCATTACTTCCGTCAGGAACTGTTGCTGATTCATCTTAATACACGAAGTAATTTACTAATTATGATCTAATAAATATGGGTTTTTAATAAATATTCGGTATGGAGAAAGTTTACAGGGACAAGGACAAGCAAATAGAGATTTTTATTTTTTTAATTTCTTATTTTGTGAAATAAACAAAACGAAGAAAATTTTACAAATAAAATATTTGTATGTATTATATTTACTAATCTTTTTTCACAATGCTGGGATAAATAATTAACTATAAACGACTAAAAACTGGCATTGGACCGACTGGAGTTTGGAATTAAAGGATACTCTAACTTAACTGTGGGGTATATGGTTAAAAAAGAAACGTACCGGGCGTATCTGCATCGCTCTTTGGGAAAGAAGAAGGAAAGGATGGCTAGCGCATTTATATACGCGAAGGGCATCTTGGGAAAGCAGAGCATGATGGGAGAAGCTATTTTTCTCCCTGTCTCTTCCTTTTTTTTCTAGATAGGAGGATATAAAAGCTGGGAAAAATCCCCTGGGGGGAGAGAGAAAAGAGTCGTGAACATCTTCTCTTGAAAAGAATTTCGTGTTGCTGACGTTCAGATTGTGACATTGGTGGCAAGAGGCCAGGTGTGGTCGATTGGAAAAGAAGAGGGCAGAAACGTGTTGTCGAGAAACGTGCTGTTGTCAAGAGAGTGACTCACTCCTTCCCGAACCCCAGAACCGAATCCTGATTGTAACGCTAGAAGCTATTTCGGCGAGTCAAGCAGGTTAACATGGCTGACTAGAGACTCTCAACTCAGATGTTGAGACCCTTCACTGGGGAGGGTGATCTAATTAAATGGCTGGAAAAATTAAAGATGGTGGCAAGGTTGAAAAAGATCAAAGATGTGGTAACGCTGCTGCCGCTCTACTCAGAGGGGGAAGCCCTCACTATTTACATGCAGCGATAAGGGAGACCTTGCCTCAATAGAGCAAAGACTGAAATTAGCTTTCGCTGAGAGTCCATTTGAAGCACTCGGCAAGGTTGCAAGTTTGAGGTGGGCCCACGAGTCTGTTGACGTCTTTGCTGCAGAGATCAGAAGACTGGCAGGATTGGCTGGTTACGTGGGGAGGAGTCTGCAGATGACGGTAAAGCTATACCTTGTGATTGGCTTCCCAGAAAAAATCTCCGCGAACATGCAGAGCATCACTGAGATCAATACGATGGAAGTGGACGATCTCTTGGTCCACGCCAGAGTCCTAGTCAAGAATGTCAAGGGCCCAATCGTGGCTACAGCTGTGAGTGGAAATAGGTGCATGACGCCCACTTGAATGACGAGAGACAGGCAGCGAGGCGACAGGAGGGGAGGCCTGCCATCAAATACTTCCGCTGCCAGGGTTCTCACCTGCTCAAGAACTGCAAAGAGCCGAGACCAGGGGGTCATCTGCTACCGATGTGGACGAGTGGAGCACATTAGCCGCTATTGCGTTGCTGCACGGGACCAGGGAAACGAGTGAAGAGGAGCCATTGCGCCAGTGGTTCCTCCTTCTATGTGGAAATGGCGCACAACGAAAGTTGCCTCAGTTACCGGTAGTAGTCAATAGGAAGAGAGTGATGGCCCTTGTTGACTTAGGCTGCACCACGACGTTGGTAACGAAGAATGTCGCTAGATCATGGAGCGGAACCAGGAGTATTAAGACCGTGGATGGCAGGGAAGTGAAATGCCTGGGAGAGACAACAGCGAAAGTACTGGTGCAAGGTGTGCCTATTGGACTACGAGCCCTGGTGTTGGATCGTCTGGTTGGTGATGTTAATGTGGTTTTAGGTGTAAGTGCGATCAACCAGCTGGGGGAGCGCTACGTTGAGAGGGGGCCAAGTAACTTTTGGACGCCTCGGCGCAGTAGGAATGTCAGGAGTGGAAGGTGATAGAAATATCGGAAAACAAAAACCAGAGGCTTGCTGCATCGAGGACGAGGATTTCCCGGCGAGATTCGATGGTGAGAGGTGGACGGTGGAATGGAAATGGATCTCCGGGCCTCAGGAACTACTAAACAAAGTAAGCTGCTACGAGAAAACACTGGGAGGAGAAATAAGAAAATAATTCGAGGAAGAAGTGCAGAGGTAAATAGAGGAGGGAATTCTGAAACCGTGGACAGGAGAAGAAAAAGGAGTGCTACCATTACTGGCGGTTGTTAAACCCACAAAGAATAAAGTTAGACCGGTACTGGATTTCAGAGAATTAAACAGATACGTAGCCTACCACACTGGAAAGGGGATTGATGTATGCGAAAAGGTGATGAGGAAATGGAGGAAGATGGAGCAGGCCACTAAGATTGTCGACATGAAGTTGGCTTATCTCCAGAGCCATGTAGATGAAAAACTCTGGAAACATCAATTGGTCCGGTACAAGGGGAAGTTGTATTGCCTGACGAGGTTAGGTTTTGGCTGAGCTCAGCCCCCAAAATTATGACTGCCGTGCTGAAGACGGTGCTGAGTAAAGACTGTAAAGTGGACAAGGCCACTAGTTCGTACATTGACGACATTCTCATGGAGGAAGCAGAGGTGACAGCAGAGAAAGTGAGAGGCCATGTCGCGAGGTATGGGTTGACTGCAAAACTGGCGGAGTCCCCGAATGAAGGAAAGGCGTTGCGGTTGAAACTATGCCGAGATAGTAAAGTAAGTCTTATCTTTAGACGAGGGAATGCAATACCCGAAATCGGAACCGACCTGACAAAACGTGAACTCTTCTCGGTCTGCGGGAGACTTGTGGGACACTATCCAATCGCCGGCTGGCTCAGGATAGCGTACAGCTTTATTAAACGACAAACGGGCACTGATGGCTGGGAGGGCCGTGTGACGAAGGATGTCACGAACATGCTACAAGAAATCATCGCGAGAGTGACGAAAGAAGACCCAGTAAAGGGGGAACGCTACGTCAGCGGCGGAGACGCGGGGGTCATTTGGTGTGATGCCAGCAGTCTGGCATTGGGCGTCGTATTAGAGATGGGTGGCGTTCCTGGCAAGAGAGGTTTACCCGGAAACCATCGAGAAGGAGGTCCATAAGTCCAGTTCAAACAGACAGAAGTATATAGAAGCCACAAATAACTTTAAGAAAGAAATAGCGACAGCTAAGAGAATTTACTGAAGCCACCAAAAAAACGCATCGAAGCACAAAAATTAGGAACTCGTGACTTCTGGAAAATCTACAATAGTGTAGTAAATAATGGGCAATCAACAATTCTCCCACTATCCAACAATGATGCGGCTGTTTGCTCAGCAACCGAGAAGATTAACATGCTTGCCAGTCGGTTCGCCTCCAACCACCCCCTCCCTAACTTTCCTTTGCAGACAGACACCACAATAGACGATCTGGAAATCACCCTTCCTCAGGTGCATGCTATCATAAAAAATCTTGACACTTAAAAAGCATGTGGACCTGATATCATCCCGGCTGTGCTATTAAAAAGTGCTCCGCCGAAGTAGCGCCGGTTCTCTTCAAACTTTACAACAAATGCCTAAATGAATCTTGCTTTCCTGCCTGCTGGAAAACTGCTTCTGTGGTACCAGTTTTCAAGAATTCTGGCGATAGAACTGACCCAGCAAATTACCGCCCCATTAGCCTCCTCCCACTTTTCGACAAAATATTTGAGTCCATTATTAACCAAGCTCTAGTCCATCACCTTACAGATGCTAAACTTCTGACCGACCAACAATATGGATTTAGGCAAGCCCGTTCCACGGCAGACACTGTAATCTTTGAGCGTATATACCATTCACTTGATAAAGCAGGGGAGGGTAGAGCGGTAGCTCTAGATATATCTAAGGCTTTTGACAGGGTATAGCATGAAGGTCTTCTCAGGAAAATCAGATCATACTGGAAGAATCTTTAACATAATTAAATCCTTCTTAGATAAGAGACAAATCCAGGCAGTCATCGATGGTCGTACATCTAAACAATATGATATAAATGCGGGAATGGCCCAGGGGTCTATCCTTGGACCTCTATTATTCCTAATATTCATTAATTACCTCCCCGACAAAATTGTCTGTGAGATGGGCATATATGCTGATGATACCACTCTCTATAACCGACACGACAGGAAAACAAATGAACACATATCTAAAGAAATGGCAAAAACACTAGAGGATGACCTCCGATCTGTAGTGGAATGGGGACAAAAATGGATGGTCATACTCAATACTGCTAAGAGTAAACTTGTTTCCTTCAATAACTACAAGAAACCTTCTCTACCACCAATAGCAATGGCCAAAGAATCCTTATCTGAAAGTACATCTTTTAAATTCCTCGGCCTAACGTTCACAGGAAACATAAGTTGGAACAATTACATTGAGAGTATTGCCAGGACCGCTGCGAAAAAGGTAGGTTCTCTCTACCGTGCTAGAAAGCTACTAACGCCCGAAAGTATCCTGTACCTCTATAAGGCCACCATTCGCCTATGTATGGAGTATTGTTGTCATATTTGGACTGGTACATCTGCTACTAGTCTCTCACTCCTGGACAGGGTTCAAAAGAGAGTCACCAACCTAATAGGTCATGAACTGACATCTAAGCTTCAGCCTCTGTCCCACCGACGAAATGTAGCATCCCTCTGCTGTTCTAAAAGTATTTCAATGGGGAATTCTCTGATGAACTGCAAGCAATTGTGCCCCTTGACGTAAGTACCCCCGACAAACCCGACAAGCAGCAAGATCCCACCCCTTCACATTTGAGATCTCTAGATGTAAGAGTTCCTACTTCCCCAACTGTACTGACATGCAGAAGTACAAGTGTAACGTGAACCGACATCTTGCTGCCCAACTCCCCACATAGTACCCCTGTAGCTTATGCCCCTGATAGTAGCCCCCTACAGCAAAATGGCAATATGCCTTGTTTGGGGTGAAATTGCAATAATAAAAAACCTTTCTTATCTACTGCCTGCTTTGAATATATATATATATATATATATATATATATATATATATATATATATATATATATATATATATATATATATATATATCGACAGTAGAGTGAAAAGCATATCTTATTTTTCTTTTATTAATACTATTGGAATTTTTTCCTTTTTTTTCTTTTCATTTTTGTCAATTTTTCCATGGATTTCTGCCTTTGGATTATTATGGACCATCTTCTTCCAATTACGGGATTTCCTTGGATTTACTTGTACAAATGGAAATTCAATTAACTTTCTTCCACCAGACTATCCATTCATGTGTAATCACCTTTTTCTTTACCATATTCCCTCTGCTTAACTTATTTGTTTTCAAGTAAGATCTTTGACTTACTTGTAGTTTCATCAAATACTTTTGCATGCAAAATCCGATCCCGCATTTTGCTAATTCCTACCCGCTGATGAGAAGTGAAACAAAAATGTAGTAGGCAAAAAAAAAAAATGTTCTGTCAGCAACAGTACAACTTCAAAATAGTCAATATCGCCCACCTCCAGAAGAGAGGGAATTCCTGTCCGTGATAACCGTGGTAAAAGAAGACACACTCCAATCGCCAGAAACACCCACACACACAATTTGCAGGACACTGCCGACTCGTCTCTAGCCTCCTGCTTTTATAGTGGCCGGGAATTATCTATTTGCATATTCACATGAGAAAGAAACGTGATTTTCCGAGAATTGCATGGGGTAAACGCTAATAAAAAACCCCGGACGCCATCTTGGAATTCTCTTTTTCCCCCCACCGGTGACACAACAGACGTACCCGAGGTAAGCTCTTTTTCCCCTCATTTTAGTTATTGCTACTTCTGCTACACTCCCCCCTGATCTCATGATCACAAATGGGGCAGGGGGGCAGTCGTCTCTGTCTGGTACTTCTCCGAAGAACCGGAGGCAGCACTTCCTCCCTGCCATCCTCCTCATCGCCATTATTGCCACCAGTCTGCTCCATATGCGGTGTTTCACAATCAGGGCAGGGGGGCAGTATTCGTCTCTGTCGGGTACTCCTTCGTAAAGGCAAGACGGGTGGTCCTTCCTCCGCTTCTTCAGTATGTACATTATATGGCTCAAAATCCTCTCCGTCGCCCTGCATCATACTCTCTGTCTTTTCAGAAGACATCATACTGTCTGAGTCTTCCTCTTCCTCCGATGTAACAACATAATGGCGAGGGCGCAAATCCTTCACGTGACGAGGCACACCGTCCACCAAAATCGACTGAGGGCTGATCACCTACGTCACCTCACCCTTGCCGAACCTCGTGGTACATCGATTTTGCGGTCTTTTGACCCATACGCGATCTCCAACTTGGTCTCCTTTACTCGAACTTCGTATTGATAAATCCTGTTGGCAGGCGCAGTGGAGGGAGATGTGTCGTCTCTTGGTGTGATGTTATACCAGTAGACAGCCTCCTGTATGGGACAACACATTCTAGCCGCTATTCGTTTCACTGTACGGTGACATCGCTCCGCTATGCCATTCCCGGCTGGAGCGTATGCACAACGGAATCGCAAGTGAACTCCCCATTTACATGCAAATGCTTGGAACATATTGCTGCAGAAAGCTGTGTCATTGTCTAAAAGGAGTTCATGCGGCGCGCCACGCTCGAGGAACACTGCCTCCAACTGATGAATCACGCTTGCCGAGTCCTGCCTTGCCAATTTCCTCCAAATGGAGAAACGCGATCGACCACAGTCTGTTAAAGTTAAAAAATGGAAGGTGCCATAATGCGTGATATCCATTCCAATTCCCGTTTCCCACCTGACTGGCGCTGGGTCAATGGACTGACATTCCTCGCATTTCTGTATGACCGTTCTGACAGTTGCTTTCGTCGTGGTTGGACATCTTCTCCTGACAAAGTAGGTAGTGCGTCGCACCCCCGAATGTCCACTATCTTTGTGAATAGCCATGATTTGACTCTCATCCAGCTCGTCTGTGTGGACCGCGCCTATCACTGGGTCAAGACCGTTTTTCTTTTTCATTGCCTCAAACCACCGCTGTGGCACTCGTGTCAGTCGGTCAGCAATGTTTCGTGCTGATGGAAACAGCGTCACATCCACTGTCAGCCCGTACTCTTTCACGAGCTCCTTAAGAGTGCTTAATCGCCTCCTAATAAGCATATCGCTTGCTGCTTTGGTGCGTACTCGCGCCTTTCCAGTTAGCGTGTCTTCGAAACTCCGCGGATTAAGGTCTATCCACTCATCTAGTATTTCCTTTTCAGATTAAATATGTTTTTAACTCATTTCAAAGTGTTTTTAAACATGTTTTATTAACTGTTTGTTCGTCGTATATATATATATATATATATATATATATATATATATATATATATATAAATATATATATATATATATATAAAATATATTTTAGTCATCGACATACAGACCTGTTTCGTTGTTTCACAACTCATCAGTGCCGCTAGACTAACACCTATCCCAAGCCGAGGATCGAACCTAGAACCGTCGTGATGACAGGCGGCAGTTCTACCCCCTGACTACGGAAGCGGTGGCCGTAATTAATCTGTCCGAATGTCTATTTAAATAAACATCCGTCCGTCACTCGTAGAGGGCTCAAACGTTTGTTTGTAAACAAACCGCGAGCTTATATATATATATATATATATATATATATATATATATATATATATATATATATATATATGTCGCCAACAGAACAGTTTGGGCTCTAATTCAATTAAACTCAATGTATTGGTGCCTAGTTTCCTTGTTTCCTTATTTTAAGTTTAATCAAAATCCATTATATGATTTTTAATCGAGAAAATGTATCGAATAGCAAGAGGTCGTAAGAAAAGTGCTTCTGGAGTCCCTCAGGGGTTAGGGTTAGGGTTAGGTCCATCCTGGGTCCAACTCTCTTCCTGATCTACATCAATGATCTCCCTAAACACATACTTAAAACATTCGTTGACATCTATGCTGATGACACCACCATCTATGACAACACATCAAAGGCCGTAAATGACAAAGTTCTCTCTAATTCTCTCTCCTCTGATCTTGAGCACGTGGTACAATGGGGGACGAGGTGGCTGGTTACATTTAATGCATCTAAAACCAAGCTTCTATCTTTACATCATCAACGCTCTGATCCCCATCTGGCATTAATTGAAATAGATGGCTCTCGTCTTGGAGAGGCTCCATGTTTTGACAAGCTTCTGAGTTTGACCTTTACTCATGATCTGAAATGGAACACGTACATCAAATCTGTTGCCAGGGACGCTGGGAAAATGGTGGGATCCTTCTACCGCTCCAGAAGATATCTCACTGCTGATGCAATTCTCTATCTGTATAAAAGCCAAGTACGTCCAAGGATGGAATACTGCTGCCACATCTGGGCAGGAGCTGCTAAAAACAACCTATCCTGTCTTGACAGAGTACAAAATAGACTTCGTGGTTTAGTGGGGATGCCCTTTTCTCTTCCCTGCAACCTCTCTCCCACAGAAGAGACGTTGCAAGCCTGTCTTTGTTTTATCGTTATTTCCACGGCAGGTGCTCGTCTGAGCTCCAATCCTTCGCCCCCCCCTCGCCAATCTTTCACGAAAAACACCCGTCTGGCTGAAACTACTGTCAATAATTTTCCCCACTCTTTATCTATGCCTAAATCCAAACGGAGATTCCATGAGCAAAGCTTCTTTCTTAGAACTGCACGCTAGTGGAACTCTCTGCCGCTTGCCTGTTTCCCACCTGACTATAACTTGGACGTCTTCAAGTCCAACATAAACAAACTCCTGACAAACCGCCCCATTAAGTAAGACACTCTATCAAAACCCCCAATACTAATAATTACTACAATACTATCTCATCGATTACTGTACACGCAGTAACCCTTATCCCTGAGTGGTCTTCGGGCCTTGATAAGTGGTGACCCTCATGTAAAAAAAGGGTCGTGATCCTCTTCTTCCGGGAGATCTTCACATAATTTCTCAGCGTCTCATGTTTCGTGTTGATTCTGCTGAAAATCAATTAGCCAGGAAAGAAAAACAGACTCCGAGTGTTCTATCTACGAAAAGTTAATATCACAAAAAATGACAAGTTTTTACATATATACATCGTTTAGTTTGATTATACCAAAAACATAAAGATTCTCCAAAAATCTTATTCTTCGTTCTTTACGATGGCGGTGGTAGCAACGACCGGGTACGGGTGGTATCTCTTGGTTAGTTCCTCTCTCACGGAGGTACGGCTTGATCTGCTAAATTTGGCCTGGATATTTTCTTATATACTAAGGTAACGGGGTTGGCAGGCGATCCGCCCAGCCAACCAGAACCCAACACGTCAAATTGCTAATACCCGACTGCTTTGCGTGTGTGCATCTTCAACAGGTCGTCCATAGTTTGCAAATCTGGGGCCAAAACTATATTTCTCTTAAACGTCCTCAAAAGGTCAACATTGTCACGTGTTAGGTTTTCTTTAGTCCAACAAGTGCATGATTTCATTTCTACATGATGCTGACAGTTTCTGTCATTGGTTTAAACAATAAAATATCTGTGTTTTTTCAAGGCACAATAAATTCGTCCCTTTTTATAGGTCACTTGCCGCTGTCCGGGATTCAATCAACGTTTAGAAGACGATCTTACCATATTTACCCGGCCTTACTCAGGGTTTAGGGGATTTTAATCTCCCCAATGGGGAGCAGTATCGCTCCTCTAGACGGTCACGTCATAACTGTTCTTGATTTGCATTCAAAGCATAAACAAATTATTTAAAAGTATTATTAGTTTTATTTTCGTTTATCCGGTGAACAATAAATGGTTACAATAAAAGCAAAGTCATCATATATATTATTTAATTGGAAGTCATTATTGAGTTTAGTATTATTTATTAATTTATTTTTATTGCGGACTATTATCCTCATCTTTCTTAGATGTTGTTTCACGACAACAACTATGGATGGCAGTAATTGCTGAGAATGCAGTTAGGAGATTCGGAGCTCCTATCCCGTCGCGGTTACCACCTGACGAAGGCCAGAGGGGTAGTTGGGCGAAACATCGTGAAACAACATCTAAGAAAGGTGGGGATAATAGTCTGCAATAAAATAAATTAATAAAAGACATCTTGAATCAACGTTTGAAGTCCAGACATTTTCAAAAGAAACTGAGATTTTTTTTTTAATATTAATCTTATTAATACATGATTTAGGAGAATATAATCATTTCATTTTCAGGGTAACAAGTAATAAGTTACCATTTATTACTTAAGAAAAAAGAACGCAAGAAATGAACCAAATATTTGCTCAAGCCTTTGAGTAAGTTTGTTTAAGAACAATTTTTTCAATGGAATTTCATGGTTTTTTGAAAACGTTGAAAATAAAGAAGAACGCAAATTTTTACATCCAAGAAAAAGATCGTAAAAGTGTTAATTGTGAATATTTTAATGTTCACGACTTTCTTTTTTTTTATTACATTTTCACCCCAAACAAGGCAAATTGCCACTTTGGTGTAGGGGGCTACTATCAGGGGCAACAACTACTGGGGTACTATGTAGGGATTTGGGCAGCAAGATGTCGGTTAACGTTACACTTGAACTTCTGCACGTCAGTACTGTTGGGGAAGCAGGGACCTGGAATTGAATTCCAGAGTCTAGCGGTTCTGGGGAAGAAACTATTGCAGTAAAAAGCTCTTTTACATCTAGGGATCTCTACAGTGTGGGGGTGGGATCTAGTAGCCTGTCGGGTCTGTCGAGGGTGCTCACGTCGTGGGGGCACAAGTGATTGCAGTTCGTCAGAGCATTCACCACTAAAATACTTGTAGAAAAGGCAGAGGGATGCAACATTTCGTCGATGGGACAGAGGCTGAAGCTTAGATGCAAGTTCAGGGACTATCAGGTTTGCGACTCTCTTTTGAACCTTGTCAAGGAGCGATAGACTAGTAGCAGATGCACCAGCCCAGATATGACAGCAATACTCCATACATGGGCGAATGGTAGCCTTATAGAGGTACAGGATACTTTCGAGTGTTAGTAGTTTTCTAGCACGGTAGAGAAAGCCCACCTTTCTTGCAGCGGCCCTGGCAATGCCTTCAATTTAATTGTTCTAAATCATGTTTCCTGTGAACGTTAGGCCAAGGAGTTTGAAAGATGTACTCTCAGATAAAGAGTCGTTGGCTATTATGCATGTAATGTTTTTTCATTTTATGTTTAAAAAATTCTAATTTATTAATGTACAAGAAAGAAAGTAAAGAAAAGAGAGAGTTAAGCTAGAAGGGCAGAATTAATTTCTATGTTTTTTTCTGTTGTATTTTGTATGTTTAAAACTAGATTTTAATCCACTTTTTATTACAAATAATTTTATCTTTTACCCAAATAAGATCGTAAAATAGAAATCAATTTCAACTTGTTACATGTATGAAAAAGCATACTCAATTTTTATGTTCAAATGTAAATAATATGTAAAATATAATTTTAAAAATAGAGTGCAAGTTATAAAAACATTTTATACAGTAAAGTATGAAAATGATAAAACATTTTTTATATAAATTTATAAAATAAGGGTACAAAAGTTAATTCAAAATTTATCAAATTTCTAAAGTGCACTTTTATGAACTTTATAAAGTAAAATATAAAAAATGTAATTTAAATTTAATCAAAAATTTATTTTGGATTTATTTTGTTTCGTACATTTTGTTGCAACTTAAAAAAAATTAGTTGACAATTGTATATTTTATTAATTGCTAAAGAATAGATAAATTTGTTAATTTTAAGTAAAACAAAATGTAAAATAAATTCAAGCTTTTAGATTTAATTTAAATTAAATTTTATAACTTTATAAGTTTATGAAAGTGCACTTAAAAACTTTATAAACATAAAATAATATATTGTAATTTAATTTTTAAAATTTATAAAATCATTTTGCTTAAGCATTTTCATGCTTTGTAAGAATTGCTTTTTCAAATTGTAATACTTTCAGTAGACTATGAATTGCTATTAAGAACTTGATATTCAGAAAGCGAGATGCTGAATACGCGAATAAATACGTGAATTAATGATGGAAAAATTACATATTTTGATCTGATTCAAAGGAACTATACGCAACAGGTAGTTCAGAGGATAAAATAGTACTTAATAAATTTAATATATGGCTGCTTCGATTAGGAAATTTTACTAAATACATAGTAACCACTTATTAAGGCTTAAATGACACTAAAGGATAATGGTTAATGAGTGTCAGCTTACAGCTAGATAATACTGTGATGATCGATAATTGTTTAAATTTAGGTAATTTGTTAATTTCTGTAATGAAATATACGGCAGACGTTCCAAAAGTAATACTTCTTAATTTTAATCTGCCAGAATGGATTAAATAAGATTGCAAATTGCATTGTTATGATGAATGATCTTATGCATTCATAACCAAAAAATGTCATCTCTATGTTGCAGATATTAACAGTGTTAGATCCTAGGAAAGTAATCCTTGTCAGGAGCATGCGTCAGAAGAAGCGATGCGTCATTGAATTTCTCCATGTAGAAAAAATTGAACTGATTAACATGAACGGGGCCTGTTGAACGTTTACAAAGCCGATGCAGTTGACATCAGCACAGTTGTTAGATGACTTTTTCATAATGGCAACAGGGATGTAATTGATAAAGTTCCCTCCGAAATTTTACGACCTCAGCACAAAAACACGCTAGCAAAAGTGCATTGACAATGATGGTGATTATGTAGATAAATTCTGAAGCATAAAATTGCATTCATTTTAATGGTACAACTCTCGTCTTCCACGCTCTTCAACACTTTAATTTTGGGGGTTAAATTTTAAGGGCCTTCTATTGAAACAACCCTCATATAATGTAAAAAAGGAGCTCACATCGTTAAATAATTATTTCGTGAAGTTAATTTGAAAATTTTATAAAACAAATAATGTTATGAAATATTTTGTTAAATCAGTAAATTTCTTTTTTCTGGGATTTCGGTGTAAAAAAACACTTTCAAAAAAGGCTTTGCTGTTTACTTTCTCTTCAGTTTTTTCTGCTGGTATTAACCCCCGATGGGTCGGCCCCTCTTCGAGATAGAAAATCATACGTCCGATGTAAATGATGGTTGTTATAAAGTCTGAAATGAACGTGTTTTTGTGTGGATAAATCAAACTCCATTAAATGTAAATCAAAGGTGCCTCACTTATTTGAAAATAAATGAAGGCCCTATAAATTGTACATGAAGAAAGGACTACATAATCGTAAGAGATGGAAAAATACTGATGTACGTAGGGATGAATAGAGAGTTCACTTTTTTGTCATAACCATTTTTTTTTGTAAACATTTACTTCTATCTTCTTTGATCAATTTCCAAGTTTCTCTAACGTTATTCGCGCTATAATCCTTGCTGAGGAGTTTTGTGTTATTCACGAATTCACAAGGAGCCGCTGGCTTCGTCGGTAAATACATTCCACGAGAATACGCCAGGTGGCTTACGTTTGCCAACTTGGCAAGAATGCCGGTAATACATACGTCCTCCATATCTATCAATGACGCCCGCGGGGCAACGTCTAAAAGGGCAAAAAACGTCTCTGGCTTGGCGATATACATGGCACCCGTCGTGTAATCGGGGTAGAAATTAAACGGGTATGATTTATGGCTCACAGAATATTTTCCCGCTCTGTCTGGATGACCGTTCATTACTAAGTGCCCCAAAATTTTCCATGTGAGTTGAGGTATCGCTTCTAGATAATTGTATAGCAGCGGAATGTTCACGAAGATGTCGTCGTCGATTTTCGCTACAAACTTAGCTCCTGGGCAGTAGCGTCTTACCCAGTAAAGTCCAGTCAAAACCTTCAGAGTTAAATTCCGATAACTGTCGACAAAGTTGCCGACAACTATGTCGCTATATTTGTCGTTTTCCGCCAGGACTTGATTGGTTTCTTTGTTGTCCGCATATGTGCCGAAGAGAAAAACGTGCTTGACTGTGATTTTGACTTTGAAATTCGGCCACTCATTTACTCTCGTCCAAGTATCGCGAATGACAGATCTTCTTTCGCTATGTTTAGGTATTGTGAGAATAAGTATTAATAAATAGGGCTTGATATTTCGGCAGATGTTTTGGCCACTTATTATGAGATCTGTCTTCCATGTATTAAGCTCACTTGACGTGGTAGTGCCATAGACACTAGAGTTTGAGCTAGCTACAATCGAGGGAGAAAAACTCGTTGTGGAAATTCGGTATGTGTTAAAACGATTCACTCCGATGTAAACAATTACCAATAAAAGCGGAGCCATTATATACCACCGGTATTGTTTCAGTTGCTGCAAGACACAAAAGAAATATTGTTTAGTGTCATTTTATATATATATATATATATATATATATATATATATATATATATATATATATATATAAAATAAAATAAAAATTACAATTAAATTTACCAAAGTGATCCAAGATTGTAAAATTAAAGTATATTATAAACATTAAAGAATTAATATTTATAAAATTATCTCAGCCAGATGTAAAAGCTCGATAAAACCAAATAGGAAATAGAGCTTATAATATGAGCAAACAGTTAATAAAATATGTTAAAAAAAAACACTTTGAAATGAGTTAAAAACATGTTTCATCTGAAAAGGAAACACTTGATAAATGGATAGTCTTTAGTCCGCGGAGTTTCGAAGAAATACTTTCCTTCTCATCAGAGGGTAGGAATTAGCAAAATGCGGGATCGGATTTTGCATGCAGAAGTATTTGATGAAACAACAAGTAAGTCAAAGATCTTACTTGAAAACAAAATAAAGTTAAGCAGAGGGAATATGGTGAAGAAAAAGGTGATTACACATGAATGGATAGTCTGGTGGAAGATAAAAAATCCAGTGACGGTAAAATCCAAATGTAAAACTTCAAGAAAGTTAAAAGAATTTCTATTTGTACAAGTAAAATCCAGGGAAATCCCGTAATTGGAAGAAGATGGTCCATAATAATCCAAAGGCAGAAATCCATGGAAAAATTCAAAAAAATGTGTACAAGGAAAAAAAAAAGATTCCAATAATATTAATAAAAGAAAAATAAAATATGCTTTTCACTCTACTTCCGATACATAAAAATAAATAAGATCAGGAAAGAGAAAGAGGAGAGAAAAGAAAACAAACAAAAAAACTCCATTTATCTAGTGTTTACTTTTCAGATTAAATATGTTTTTAACTCATTTCAAAGTGTTTTAACATATTTTATTAACTGTTTGCTTATATCTATCTATCTAACCATATATATATATATATATATATATATATATATATATATATATATATATATATATATATATATATATACTGTGAAAGCAAAATGAAGACTTCAAAAAGGGTGTTGATGGAACAAATTTTACTTTACAATTGTTTCCATGTCCAGTCGAACAATTTCAAACATTATGTCGTTTGAAGATTTTCCAAAACAAAATATATATATATATATCACAAAAAGTTTATATTGCAAAGTCGAAGATGCGGTTCATCTTATGGTTTATTTCTTTTAGCATGTTTAAATGTTCAATTCTTGTCACCGCCTGTTCTGTGGGGCCGAAACAATCTTATAATTATTATTCCAATTTTTTAATGTTATCTGGTCTTATCCATTAAAAGAATAATAAGTCATTAACTTAAAAAAAAATAAGGAAAAATGAATTTGGACATGAATACATGAACCCAAAAAATCCGAAGAGTAATTGCATTGGGTTTTATATTTACGCCATTTTTTATTTTTATGGCAGAGCTAAGCACGCCTTATTTACGTATTAATATAATGTGTTCATATTGTTTTTATTAACACTAAAAAATGTATTATATAATACTTGTTAATTTATTATTTTGAAAGAATAGTATTTATTCTCTAAGATTATGTTAACCAAGGTTAAATCTAGAATTGGTGTATATAGGTTTTAATACGAAGTTTTTTTTTTGTTCATTGTTTACGTTATTACCTATAAGCTAAAAAGTTACAATTTACAGTAAGAATTGATTCACTTTTTATTTTCATTAATATGAGAGATGTCTTTATCTTCCTTTATGTTAGTATTCGTTTCAGTGAAAGAGGCACAATTTAGTATTAAAGTATACTCTATTTTACCCTTAAATATTATAATTATTTTATTAATTAAATATATTTTATGTATTCTAACTGTGCAAATGAAAAAACACATATATGATCTAAATGATAATCGCTATGACTCCCATCACACCCCAATTGAAATTGAAATAGCTCTCGTCTTGGGGAAGTTCCATGTCTTGACAAGCTTCTGGGACTGTCCTTCACTTCTGGTACGAAATGGAACGCATACATCAGATCTGTTTCCAAGATCATAGAAGACGTGGTTGAATCACTCTAACGCTCCAGCAGGTACCTCATGCCGATGCAATTCTCTGTCTGTATAAGAGCCAGGTACGCGCTAAAATGGAGTATTCTTACGACATCTGGGCAGGAGCTGCTTGGTGCGCCCTATCCAGCCTTGATAAAGTTCCAAACCGGCTGCAAAACCTAGTAGGTGATGTCATTTTCTTTTCCTTGCAGAAGAGATGTTACAAGCCTCTCCCTCTGATCTATCCTTAGTTTAATAACAAGCGCTCAATTAAACTCTAATCTATGGTTCCCCTCGCCAAACTTTCACAACAAGCACTCGACTAGCTACAACCACTATAAACGATTTTCTCACACTCCCTATCTGTGCCTAAATCTAAACGTAGATTCCACGAACAAAGCTTCCTTCCCAGAATTTCCCACCTTTGGAACACTGTTCCGCTGTCCTGTTTCCTGGTTGACTACAACATGATAGCCTTCAAATCCAATGTAAACAAGTTCTTGTTAAGCTGTCCACATAAATAATAAGATGTTACCTAATTTACAATATTAACGATTACTACACTACCACCGTACATTTGTAATGTTATGACGCTTTAGGATGTGATCATAGCGTAGTGTCTGTTAACTGTGGCAAGCGGGGTCAAGGGTCAAATTATTATTATTATTATTATTATTATTATTATTATTAATTGATTTGAGCGACGGATGGTCGCTGGATCAGTGATTATGATTAGAAGAATAAACAATTAAATTGGGGAAGAAATGATTGATGTGTGAATCGCAAAAGGAATGCGAAAATAGAAAATATATGTAAACATTATTTTGGGGTTTTGAATAAACAAATAACGAGTTGTGGATTAGGTTGGTCTTAGACACGTAATTAGGTGACGTAAGAGAACACGTGATGTAGCTAGTTTTGGAGAGATTCAGAGAGTTGAGGATTGACCACCAGAGCGGACAGACGTCTAGACAGGGGTGGACAGACAGCTAGGGAGCGAGCTGTAAGAATAGAAAATGTAGACAAACTACAGATCCTGTGAAACCATTTGAGACAACTGCAATAAATTTATATTATAAAATATAAAGAGTTGTTTTAATTGTTTCACAAATAAGAACAGATGTCTCAATTGGATGGTGCTGATCGCTTCATTGTTCGTCACGGAGCAGCGGGAAGATACAGAAGAACTCTTCAAGATAAAAAAAGGTATGAAGCATATATTATTCTTCTTATATATGAACTGTAAAAATATCCTGCGTGATAAGTCTGATACAACATGACCCAGTTTACACGTCAATATCATGTCCCCTGGTTATACAACATACATACGATTTATACGTTTATTATTTGTCTATTAAAAGAACAATATCTTACATCCACTAGATAACACATGACACGCTTTAATGTATCATCTCCTCCAATATAAACCAATATACAACACATTCTTTAACCTTTATTTTCGAATGACCTTCGGACTTTGATAAGTGATGGCTCCCAAGTAAAGAAAATGCATGTTCAAAAATAATATAAATAATTATATTAAAGTCTATACCTCTACGCGCTGAAGTTTTACATTAAAAAATCACAAACCTGACTGAAAATAACTCTATCATTAGATTAACATATTCTTGTATCTCAGACGTAGGAATAATTAGTAAAAAATATTTTAGATAGCATATTGCCGAAAATAAAATCCAAAGTATTGCCGAAAATAAAATCCAAAGTATTGCCGAAAATAAAATCCAAAGTATTGCCGAAAATAAAATCCAAAGTATTGCCGAAAATAAAATCCAAAGTATTGCCGAAAATAAAATCCAAAGTATTGCCGAAAATAAAATCCAAAGTATTGCCGAAAATAAAATCCAAAGTATTGCCGAAAATAAAATCCAAAGTATTTCCGAAAATAAAATCCAAAGTATTGCCGAAAATAAAATCCAAAGTATTGCCGAAAATAAAATCCAAAGTATTGCCGAAAATAAAATCCAAAGTATTGCCGAAAATAAAATCCAAAGTATTGCCGAAAATAAAATCCAAAGTATTGCCGAAAATAAAATCCAAAGTATTTCCGAAAATAAACTCCAAAGTATTGCCGAAAATAAAATCCAAAGTATTGCCGAAAATAAAATCCAAAGTATTGCCGAAAATAAATCCAAAGTATTGCCGAAAATAAAATCCAAAGTATTGCCGAAAATAAAATCCAAAGTATTGCCGAAAATAAAATCCAAAGTATTTCCGAAAATAAAATCCAAAGTATTGCCGAAAATAAAATCCAAAGTATTGCCGAAAATAAAATCCAAAGTATTGCCGAAAATAAAATCCAAAGTATTGCCGAAAATAAAATCCAAATTATTGCCGAAAATAAAATCCAAAGTATTGCCGAAAATAAAATCCAAAGTATTGCCGAAAATAAAATCCAAAGTATTGCCGAAAATAAAATCCAAAATATTGCCGAAAATAAAATCCAAAGTATTGCCGAAAATAAAATCCAAAGTATTGCCGAAAATAAAATCCAAAATATTGCCGAAAATAAAATCCAAAGTATTGCCGAAAATAAAATCCAAAGTATTGCCGAAAATAAAATCCAAAGTATTGCCGAAAATAAAATCCAAAGTATTGCCGAAAATAAAATCCAAAGTATTGCCGAAAATAAAATCAAAAGTATTGCCGAAAATAAAATCAAAATAAAATCCAAAGTATTGCCGAAAATAAAATCAAAAGTATTGCCGAAAATAAAATCAAAATAAAATCCAAAGTATTGCCGAAAATAAAATCCAAAATATTGCCGAAAATAAAATCCAAAGTATTGCCGAAAATAAAATCCAAAGTATTGCCGAAAATAAAATCCAAAGTATTGCCGAAAATAAAATCCAAAGTATTGCCGAAAATAAAATCCAAAGTATTGCCGAAAATAAAATCAAAAGTATTGCCGAAAATAAAATCAAAATAAAATCCAAAGTATTGCCGAAAATAAAATCAAAAGTATTGCCGAAAATAAAATCAAAATAAAATCCAAAGTATTGCCGAAAATAAAATCCAAAATATTGCCGAAAATAAAATCCAAAGTATTGCCGAAAATAAAATCCAAAGTATTGCCGAAAATAAAATCCAAAGTATTGCCGAAAATAAAATCCAAAGTATTGCCGAAAATAAAATCCAAAGTATTGCCGAAAATAAAATCAAAAGTATTGCCGAAAATAAAATCAAAATAAAATCCAAAGTATTGCCGAAAATAAAATCAAAAGTATTGCCGAAAATAAAATCAAAATAAAATCCAAAGTATTGCCGAAAATAAAATCCAAAATATTGCCGAAAATAAAATCCAAAGTATTGCCGAAAATAAAATCCAAAGTATTGCCGAAAATAAAATCCAAAGTATTGCCGAAAATAAAATCCAAAGTATTGCCGAAAATAAAATCAAAAGTATTGCCGAAAATAAAATCAAAATAAAATCCAAAGTATTGCCGAAAATAAAATCCAAAGTATTGCCGAAAATAAAATCCAAAGTATTGCCGAAAATAAAATCCAAAGTATTGCCGAAAATAAAATCAAAAGTATTGCCGAAAATAAAATCAAAATAAAATCCAAAGTATTGCCGAAAATAAAATCAAAAGTATTGCCGAAAATAAAATCAAAATAAAATCCAAAGTATTGCCGAAAATAAAATCCAAAATATTGCCGAAAATAAAATCCAAAGTATTGCCGAAAATAAAATCCAAAGTATTGCCGAAAATAAAATCCAAAGTATTGCCGAAAATAAAATCCAAAGTATTGCCGAAAATAAAATCCAAAGTATTGCCGAAAATAAAATCAAAAGTATTGCCGAAAATAAAATCAAAATAAAATCCAAAGTATTGCCGAAAATAAAATCAAAAGTATTGCCGAAAATAAAATCAAAATAAAATCCAAAGTATTGCCGAAAATAAAATCCAAAATATTGCCGAAAATAAAATCCAAAGTATTGCCGAAAATAAAATCCAAAGTATTGCCGAAAATAAAATCCAAAGTATTGCCGAAAATAAAATCCAAAGTATTGCCGAAAATAAAATCAAAAGTATTGCCGAAAATAAAATCAAAATAAAATCCAAAGTATTGCCGAAAATAAAATCAAAAGTATTGCCGAAAATAAAATCCAAAGTATTGCCGAAAATAAAATCCAAAGTATTGCCGAAAATAAAATCAAAAGTATTGCCGAAAATAAAATCAAAATAAAATCCAAAGTATTGCCGAAAATAAAATCAAAAGTATTGCCGAAAATAAAATCAAAATAAAATCCAAAGTATTGCCGAAAATAAAATCCAAAGTATTGCCGAAAATAAAATCCAAAGTATTGCCGAAAATAAAATCCAAAGTATTGCCGAAAATAAAATCCAAAGTATTGCCGAAAATAAAATCCAAAGTATTGCCGAAAATAAAATCAAAAGTATTGCCGAAAATAAAATCAAAATAAAATCCAAAGTATTGCCGAAAATAAAATCCAAAGTATTGCCGAAAATAAAATCAAAAGTATTGCCGAAAATAAAATCAAAATAAAATCCAAAGTATTGCCGAAAATAAAATCCAAAGTATTGCCGAAAATAAAATCCAAAGTATTGCCGAAAATAAAATCCAAAGTATTGCCGAAAATAAAATCCAAAGTATTGCCGAAAATAAAATCAAAAGTATTGCCGAAAATAAAATCAAAATAAAATCCAAAGTATTGCCGAAAATAAAATCAAAAGTATTGCCGAAAATAAAATCAAAATAAAATCCAAAGTATTGCCGAAAATAAAATCCAAAATATTGCCGAAAATAAAATCCAAAGTATTGCCGAAAATAAAATCCAAAGTATTGCCGAAAATAAAATCCAAAGTATTGCCGAAAATAAAATCCAAAGTATTGCCGAAAATAAAATCCAAAGTATTGCCGAAAATAAAATCAAAAGTATTGCCGAAAATAAAATCAAAATAAAATCCAAAGTATTGCCGAAAATAAAATCAAAAGTATTGCCGAAAATAAAATCAAAATAAAATCCAAAGTATTGCCGAAAATAAAATCCAAAATATTGCCGAAAATAAAATCCAAAGTATTGCCGAAAATAAAATCCAAAGTATTGCCGAAAATAAAATCCAAAGTATTGCCGAAAATAAAATCCAAAGTATTGCCGAAAATAAAATCCAAAGTATTGCCGAAAATAAAATCAAAAGTATTGCCGAAAATAAAATCAAAATAAAATCCAAAGTATTGCCGAAAATAAAATCAAAAGTATTGCCGAAAATAAAATCAAAATAAAATCCAAAGTATTGCCGAAAATAAAATCCAAAATATTGCCGAAAATAAAATCCAAAGTATTGCCGAAAATAAAATCCAAAGTATTGCCGAAAATAAAATCCAAAGTATTGCCGAAAATAAAATCAAAAGTATTGCCGAAAATAAAATCAAAATAAAATCCAAAGTATTGCCGAAAATAAAATCAAAAGTATTGCCGAAAATAAAATCAAAATAAAATCCAAAGTATTGCCGAAAATAAAATCCAAAATATTGCCGAAAATAAAATCCAAAGTATTGCCGAAAATAAAATCCAAAGTATTGCCGAAAATAAAATCCAAAGTATTGCCGAAAATAAAATCCAAAGTATTGCCGAAAATAAAATCAAAAGTATTGCCGAAAATAAAATCAAAAGTATTGCCGAAAATAAAATCAAAATAAAATCCAAAGTATTGCCGAAAATAAAATCAAAAGTATTGCCGAAAATAAAATCAAAATAAAATCCAAAGTATTGCCGAAAATAAAATCAAAATAAAATCCAAAGTATTGCCGAAAATAAAATCCAAAATAAAATCAAAAGTATTGCCGAAAATAAAATCAAAATAAAATCCAAAGTATTGCCGAAAATAAAATCCAAAATATTGCCGAAAATAAAATCCAAAGTATTGCCGAAAATAAAATCAAAATAAAATCAAAAGTATTGCCGAAAATAAAATCAAAATAAAATCAAAATAAAATCCAAAGTATTGCCGAAAATAAAATCCAAAATATTGCCGAAAATAAAATCCAAAGTATTGCCGAAAATAAAATCAAAATAAAATCAAAAGTATTGCCGAAAATAAAATCAAAATAAAATCAAAAGTATTGCCGAAAATAAAATCAAAAGTATTGCCGAAAATAAAATCCAAAATATTGCCGAAAATAAAATCCAAAGTATTGCCGAAAATAAAATCAAAATAAAATCAAAAGTATTGCCGAAAATAAAATCAAAATAAAATCAAAATAAAATCCAAAGTATTGCCGAAAATAAAATCCAAAATATTGCCGAAAATAAAATCCAAAGTATTGCCGAAAATAAAATCAAAATAAAATCCAAAGTATTGCCGAAAATAAAATCAAAATAAAATCAAAAGTATTGCCGAAAATAAAATCAAAATAAAATCAAAAGTATTGCCGAAAATAAAATCCAAAGTATTGCCGAAAATAAAATCCAAAATATTGCCGAAAATAAAATCCAAAGTATTGCCGAAAATAAAATCAAAATAAAATCAAAAGTATTGCCGAAAATAAAATCAAAATAAAATCCAAAGTATTGCCGAAAATAAAATCAAAAGTATTGCCGAAAATAAAATCAAAATAAAATCCAAAGTATTGCCGAAAATAAAATCCAAAATATTGCCGAAAATAAAATCCAAAGTATTGCCGAAAATAAAATCCAAAGTATTGCCGAAAATAAAATCCAAAGTATTGCCGAAAATAAAATCCAAAGTATTGCCGAAAATAAAATCCAAAGTATTGCCGAAAATAAAATCAAAAGTATTGCCGAAAATAAAATCAAAATAAAATCCAAAGTATTGCCGAAAATAAAATCAAAAGTATTGCCGAAAATAAAATCAAAATAAAATCCAAAGTATTGCCGAAAATAAAATCCAAAATATTGCCGAAAATAAAATCCAAAGTATTGCCGAAAATAAAATCCAAAGTATTGCCGAAAATAAAATCCAAAGTATTGCCGAAAATAAAATCAAAAGTATTGCCGAAAATAAAATCAAAATAAAATCCAAAGTATTGCCGAAAATAAAATCAAAAGTATTGCCGAAAATAAAATCAAAATAAAATCCAAAGTATTGCCGAAAATAAAATCCAAAATATTGCCGAAAATAAAATCCAAAGTATTGCCGAAAATAAAATCCAAAGTATTGCCGAAAATAAAATCCAAAGTATTGCCGAAAATAAAATCCAAAGTATTGCCGAAAATAAAATCCAAAGTATTGCCGAAAATAAAATCAAAAGTATTGCCGAAAATAAAATCAAAATAAAATCCAGAGTATTGCCGAAAATAAAATCAAAAGTATTGCCGAAAATAAAATCAAAATAAAATCCAAAGTATTGCCGAAAATAAAATCCAAAATATTGCCGAAAATAAAATCCAAAGTATTGCCGAAAATAAAATCCAAAGTATTGCCGAAAATAAAATCCAAAGTATTGCCGAAAATAAAATCAAAAGTATTGCCGAAAATAAAATCAAAATAAAATCCAAAGTATTGCCGAAAATAAAATCAAAAGTATTGCCGAAAATAAAATCAAAATAAAATCCAAAGTATTGCCGAAAATAAAATCCAAAATATTGCCGAAAATAAAATCCAAAGTATTGCCGAAAATAAAATCCAAAGTATTGCCGAAAATAAAATCCAAAGTATTGCCGAAAATAAAATCCAAAGTATTGCCGAAAATAAAATCAAAAGTATTGCCGAAAATAAAATCAAAAGTATTGCCGAAAATAAAATCAAAATAAAATCCAAAGTATTGCCGAAAATAAAATCAAAAGTATTGCCGAAAATAAAATCAAAATAAAATCCAAAGTATTGCCGAAAATAAAATCATAATAAAATCCAAAGTATTGCCGAAAATAAAATCCAAAATAAAATCAAAAGTATTGCCGAAAATAAAATCAAAATAAAATCCAAAGTATTGCCGAAAATAAAATCCAAAATATTGCCGAAAATAAAATCCAAAGTATTGCCGAAAATAAAATCAAAATAAAATCAAAAGTATTGCCGAAAATAAAATCAAAATAAAATCAAAATAAAATCCAAAGTATTGCCGAAAATAAAATCCAAAATATTGCCGAAAATAAAATCCAAAGTATTGCCGAAAATAAAATCAAAATAAAATCAAAAGTATTGCCGAAAATAAAATCAAAATAAAATCAAAAGTATTGCCGAAAATAAAATCAAAAGTATTGCCGAAAATAAAATCCAAAATATTGCCGAAAATAAAATCCAAAGTATTGCCGAAAATAAAATCAAAATAAAATCAAAAGTATTGCCGAAAATAAAATCAAAATAAAATCAAAATAAAATCCAAAGTATTGCCGAAAATAAAATCCAAAATATTGCCGAAAATAAAATCCAAAGTATTGCCGAAAATAAAATCAAAATAAAATCCAAAGTATTGCCGAAAATAAAATCAAAATAAAATCAAAAGTATTGCCGAAAATAAAATCAAAATAAAATCAAAAGTATTGCCGAAAATAAAATCCAAAGTATTGCCGAAAATAAAATCCAAAATATTGCCGAAAATAAAATCCAAAGTATTGCCGAAAATAAAATCAAAATAAAATCAAAAGTATTGCCGAAAATAAAATCAAAATAAAATCCAAAGTATTGCCGAAAATAAAATCAAAAGTATTGCCGAAAATAAAATCAAAATAAAATCCAAAGTATTGCCGAAAATAAAATCCAAAATATTGCCGAAAATAAAATCCAAAGTATTGCCGAAAATAAAATCCAAAGTATTGCCGAAAATAAAATCCAAAGTATTGCCGAAAATAAAATCCAAAGTATTGCCGAAAATAAAATCCAAAGTATTGCCGAAAATAAAATCAAAAGTATTGCCGAAAATAAAATCAAAAGTATTGCCGAAAATAAAATCAAAAGTATTGCCGAAAATAAAATCCAAAGTATTGCCGAAAATAAAATCCAAAGTATTGCCGAAAATAAAATCAAAAGTATTGCCGAAAATAAAATCCAAAGTATTGCCGAAAATAAAATCAAAAGTATTGCCGAAAATAAAATCCAAAGTATTGCCGAAAATAAAATCAAAAGTATTGCCGAAAATAAAATCAAAATAAAATCCAAAGTATTGCCGAAAATAAAATCAAAAGTATTGCCGAAAATAAAATCAAAAGTATTGCCGAAAATAAAATCAAAATAAAATCCAAAGTATTGCCGAAAATAAAATCAAAAGTATTGCCGAAAATAAAATCAAAATAAAATCCAAAGTATTGCCGAAAATAAAATCCAAAATATTGCCGAAAATAAAATCCAAAGTATTGCCGAAAATAAAATCCAAAGTATTGCCGAAAATAAAATCCAAAGTATTGCCGAAAATAAAATCAAAAGTATTGCCGAAAATAAAATCAAAATAAAATCCAAAGTATTGCCGAAAATAAAATCAAAAGTATTGCCGAAAATAAAATCAAAATAAAATCCAAAGTATTGCCGAAAATAAAATCAAAAGTATTGCCGAAAATAAAATCAAAATAAAATCAAAAGTATTGCCGAAAATAAAATCAAAATAAAATCAAAAGTATTGCCGAAAATAAAATCAAAATAAAATCAAAAGTATTGCCGAAAATAAAATCAAAATAAAATCAAAAGTATTGCCGAAAATAAAATCAAAATAAAATCAAAAGTATTGCTGAAAATAAAATCAAAATAAAATCAAAAGTATTGCCGAAAATAAAATCAAAATAAAATCAAAAGTATTGCCGAAAATAAAATCAAAATAAAATCCAAAGTATTGCCGAAAATAAAATCAAAAGTATTGCCGAAAATAAAATCAAAATAAAATCAAAAGTATTGCCGAAAATAAAATCAAAATAAAATCAAAAGTATTGCCGAAAATAAAATCAAAATAAAATCCAAAGTATTGCCGAAAATAAAATCAAAAGTATTGCCGAAAATAAAATCAAAAGTATTGCCGAAAATAAAATCAAAATAAAATCCAAAGTATTGCCGAAAATAAAATCAAAAGTATTGCCGAAAATAAAATCAAAATAAAATCCAAAGTATTGCCGAAAATAAAATCCAAAATATTGCCGAAAATAAAATCCAAAGTATTGCCGAAAATAAAATCCAAAGTATTGCCGAAAATAAAATCCAAAGTATTGCCGAAAATAAAATCAAAAGTATTGCCGAAAATAAAATCAAAATAAAATCCAAAGTATTGCCGAAAATAAAATCAAAAGTATTGCCGAAAATAAAATCAAAATAAAATCCAAAGTATTGCCGAAAATAAAATCCAAAATATTGCCGAAAATAAAATCCAAAGTATTGCCGAAAATAAAATCCAAAGTATTGCCGAAAATAAAATCCAAAGTATTGCCGAAAATAAAATCCAAAGTATTGCCGAAAATAAAATCAAAAGTATTGCCGAAAATAAAATCAAAAGTATTGCCGAAAATAAAATCAAAATAAAATCCAAAGTATTGCCGAAAATAAAATCAAAAGTATTGCCGAAAATAAAATCAAAATAAAATCCAAAGTATTGCCGAAAATAAAATCAAAATAAAATCCAAAGTATTGCCGAAAATAAAATCCAAAATAAAATCAAAAGTATTGCCGAAAATAAAATCAAAATAAAATCCAAAGTATTGCCGAAAATAAAATCCAAAATATTGCCGAAAATAAAATCCAAAGTATTGCCGAAAATAAAATCAAAATAAAATCAAAAGTATTGCCGAAAATAAAATCAAAATAAAATCAAAATAAAATCCAAAGTATTGCCGAAAATAAAATCCAAAATATTGCCGAAAATAAAATCCAAAGTATTGCCGAAAATAAAATCAAAATAAAATCAAAAGTATTGCCGAAAATAAAATCAAAATAAAATCAAAAGTATTGCCGAAAATAAAATCAAAATAAAATCCAAAGTATTGCCGAAAATAAAATCCAAAATATTGCCGAAAATAAAATCCAAAGTATTGCCGAAAATAAAATCAAAATAAAATCAAAAGTATTGCCGAAAATAAAATCAAAATAAAATCCAAAGTATTGCCGAAAATAAAATCCAAAGTATTGCCGAAAATAAAATCCAAAATATTGCCGAAAATAAAATCCAAAGTATTGCCGAAAATAAAATCAAAATAAAATCCAAAGTATTGCCGAAAATAAAATCAAAATAAAATCAAAAGTATTGCCGAAAATAAAATCAAAATAAAATCCAAAGTATTGCCGAAAATAAAATCCAAAGTATTGCCGAAAATAAAATCCAAAATATTGCCGAAAATAAAATCCAAAGTATTGCCGAAAATAAAATCAAAATAAAATCAAAAGTATTGCCGAAAATAAAATCAAAATAAAATCAAAATAAAATCCAAAGTATTGCCGAAAATAAAATCCAAAATATTGCCGAAAATAAAATCCAAAGTATTGCCGAAAATAAAATCAAAATAAAATCAAAAGTATTGCCGAAAATAAAATCAAAATAAAATCAAAAGTATTGCCGAAAATAAAATCAAAATAAAATCCAAAGTATTGCCGAAAATAAAATCCAAAATATTGCCGAAAATAAAATCCAAAGTATTGCCGAAAATAAAATCCAAAGTATTGCCGAAAATAAAATCCAAAGTATTGCCGAAAATAAAATCCAAAGTATTGCCGAAAATAAAATCCAAAATATTGCCGAAAATAAAATCCAAAGTATTGCCGAAAATAAAATCCAAAGTATTGCCGAAAATAAAATCCAAAGTATTGCCGAAAATAAAATCCAAAGTATTGCCGAAAATAAAATCCAAAGTATTGCCGAAAATAAAATCAAAAGTATTGCCGAAAATAAAATCAAAATAAAATCCAAAGTATTGCCGAAAATAAAATCCAAAGTATTGCCGAAAATAAAATCCAAAGTATTGCTGAAAATAAAATCCAAAGTATTACCGAAAATAAAATCCAAAGTATTGCCGAAAATAAAATCAAAATAAAATCCAAAGTATTGCCGAAAATAAAATCAAAAGTATTGCCGAAAATAAAATCCAAAATATTGCCGAAAATAAAATCAAAATAAAATCCAAAATATTGCCGAAAATAAAATCCAAAGTATTGCCGAAAATAAAATCAAAATAAAATCCAAAATATTGCCGAAAATAAAATCAAAATAAAATCCAAAATATTGCCGAAAATAAAATCCAAAGTATTGCCGAAAATAAAATCCAAAGTATTGCCGAAAATAAAATCCAAAGTATTGCCGAAAATAAAATCCAAAATATTGCCGAAAATAAAATCCAAAGTATTGCCGAAAATAAAATCCAAAGTATTGCCGAAAATAAAATCCAAAGTATTGCCGAAAATAAAATCCAAAGTATTGCCGAAAATAAAATCAAAAGTATTGCCGAAAATAAAATCCAAAATATTGCCGAAAATAAAATCCAAAATATTGCCGAAAATAAAATCCAAAGTATTGCCGAAAATAAAATCCAAAGTATTGCCGAAAATAAAATCCAAATTATTGCCGAAAATAAAATCCAAAGTATTGCCGAAAATAAAATCCAAAGTATTGCCGAAAATAAAATCCAAAGTATTGCCGAAAATAAAATCCAAAGTATTGCCGAAAATAAAATCCAAAGTATTGCCGAAAATAAAATCCAAAGTATTGCCGAAAATAAAATCCAAAGTATTGCCGAAAATAAAATCAAAAGTATTGCCGAAAATAAAATCAAAAGTATTGCCGAAAATAAAATCAAAATAAAATCCAAAGTATTGCCGAAAATAAAATCCAAAGTATTGCCGAAAATAAAATCCAAAGTATTGCTGAAAATAAAATCCAAAGTATTACCGAAAATAAAATCCAAAGTATTGCCGAAAATAAAATCAAAATAAAATCAAAAGTATTGCCGAAAATAAAATCCAAAGTATTGCCGAAAATAAAATCAAAATAAAATCCAAAGTATTGCCGAAAATAAAATCCAAAGTATTGCCGAAAATAAAATCCAAAATATTGCCGAAAATAAAATCCAAAGTATTGCCGAAAATAAAATCCAAAGTATTGCCGAAAATAAAATCCAAAGTATTGCCGAAAATAAAATCCAAAGTATTGCCGAAAATAAAATCCAAAGTATTGCCGAAAATAAAATCCAAAATATTGCCGAAAATAAAATCCAAAGTATTGCCGAAAATAAAATCCAAAGTATTGCCGAAAATAAAATCCAAAGTATTGCCGAAAATAAAATCCAAAGTATTGCCGAAAATAAAATCCAAAGTATTGCCGAAAATAAAATCCAAAGTATTGCCGAAAATAAAATCAAAATAAAATCCAAAGTATTGCCGAAAATAAAATCAAAAGTATTGCCGAAAATAAAATCAAAATAAAATCCAAAGTATTGCCGAAAATAAAATCCAAAATATTGCCGAAAATAAAATCCAAAGTATTGCCGAAAATAAAATCCAAAGTATTGCCGAAAATAAAATCCAAAGTATTGCCGAAAATAAAATCCAAAGTATTGCCGAAAATAAAATCAAAAGTATTGCCGAAAATAAAATCAAAATAAAATCCAAAGTATTGCCGAAAATAAAATCAAAAGTATTGCCGAAAATAAAATCCAAAGTATTGCCGAAAATAAAATCCAAAGTATTGCCGAAAATAAAATCAAAAGTATTGCCGAAAATAAAATCAAAATAAAATCCAAAGTATTGCCGAAAATAAAATCAAAAGTATTGCCGAAAATAAAATCAAAATAAAATCCAAAGTATTGCCGAAAATAAAATCCAAAGTATTGCCGAAAATAAAATCCAAAGTATTGCCGAAAATAAAATCCAAAGTATTGCCGAAAATAAAATCCAAAGTATTGCCGAAAATAAAATCCAAAGTATTGCCGAAAATAAAATCAAAAGTATTGCCGAAAATAAAATCAAAATAAAATCCAAAGTATTGCCGAAAATAAAATCCAAAGTATTGCCGAAAATAAAATCAAAAGTATTGCCGAAAATAAAATCAAAATAAAATCCAAAGTATTGCCGAAAATAAAATCCAAAGTATTGCCGAAAATAAAATCCAAAGTATTGCCGAAAATAAAATCCAAAGTATTGCCGAAAATAAAATCCAAAGTATTGCCGAAAATAAAATCAAAAGTATTGCCGAAAATAAAATCAAAATAAAATCCAAAGTATTGCCGAAAATAAAATCAAAAGTATTGCCGAAAATAAAATCAAAATAAAATCCAAAGTATTGCCGAAAATAAAATCCAAAATATTGCCGAAAATAAAATCCAAAGTATTGCCGAAAATAAAATCCAAAGTATTGCCGAAAATAAAATCCAAAGTATTGCCGAAAATAAAATCCAAAGTATTGCCGAAAATAAAATCCAAAGTATTGCCGAAAATAAAATCAAAAGTATTGCCGAAAATAAAATCAAAATAAAATCCAAAGTATTGCCGAAAATAAAATCAAAAGTATTGCCGAAAATAAAATCAAAATAAAATCCAAAGTATTGCCGAAAATAAAATCCAAAATATTGCCGAAAATAAAATCCAAAGTATTGCCGAAAATAAAATCCAAAGTATTGCCGAAAATAAAATCCAAAGTATTGCCGAAAATAAAATCCAAAGTATTGCCGAAAATAAAATCCAAAGTATTGCCGAAAATAAAATCAAAAGTATTGCCGAAAATAAAATCAAAATAAAATCCAAAGTATTGCCGAAAATAAAATCAAAAGTATTGCCGAAAATAAAATCAAAATAAAATCCAAAGTATTGCCGAAAATAAAATCCAAAATATTGCCGAAAATAAAATCCAAAGTATTGCCGAAAATAAAATCCAAAGTATTGCCGAAAATAAAATCCAAAGTATTGCCGAAAATAAAATCAAAAGTATTGCCGAAAATAAAATCAAAATAAAATCCAAAGTATTGCCGAAAATAAAATCAAAAGTATTGCCGAAAATAAAATCAAAATAAAATCCAAAGTATTGCCGAAAATAAAATCCAAAATATTGCCGAAAATAAAATCCAAAGTATTGCCGAAAATAAAATCCAAAGTATTGCCGAAAATAAAATCCAAAGTATTGCCGAAAATAAAATCCAAAGTATTGCCGAAAATAAAATCAAAAGTATTGCCGAAAATAAAATCAAAAGTATTGCCGAAAATAAAATCAAAATAAAATCCAAAGTATTGCCGAAAATAAAATCAAAAGTATTGCCGAAAATAAAATCAAAATAAAATCCAAAGTATTGCCGAAAATAAAATCAAAATAAAATCCAAAGTATTGCCGAAAATAAAATCCAAAATAAAATCAAAAGTATTGCCGAAAATAAAATCAAAATAAAATCCAAAGTATTGCCGAAAATAAAATCCAAAATATTGCCGAAAATAAAATCCAAAGTATTGCCGAAAATAAAATCAAAATAAAATCAAAAGTATTGCCGAAAATAAAATCAAAATAAAATCAAAATAAAATCCAAAGTATTGCCGAAAATAAAATCCAAAATATTGCCGAAAATAAAATCCAAAGTATTGCCGAAAATAAAATCAAAATAAAATCAAAAGTATTGCCGAAAATAAAATCAAAATAAAATCAAAAGTATTGCCGAAAATAAAATCAAAAGTATTGCCGAAAATAAAATCCAAAATATTGCCGAAAATAAAATCCAAAGTATTGCCGAAAATAAAATCAAAATAAAATCAAAAGTATTGCCGAAAATAAAATCAAAATAAAATCAAAATAAAATCCAAAGTATTGCCGAAAATAAAATCCAAAATATTGCCGAAAATAAAATCCAAAGTATTGCCGAAAATAAAATCAAAATAAAATCCAAAGTATTGCCGAAAATAAAATCAAAATAAAATCAAAAGTATTGCCGAAAATAAAATCAAAATAAAATCAAAAGTATTGCCGAAAATAAAATCCAAAGTATTGCCGAAAATAAAATCCAAAATATTGCCGAAAATAAAATCCAAAGTATTGCCGAAAATAAAATCAAAATAAAATCAAAAGTATTGCCGAAAATAAAATCAAAATAAAATCCAAAGTATTGCCGAAAATAAAATCAAAAGTATTGCCGAAAATAAAATCAAAATAAAATCCAAAGTATTGCCGAAAATAAAATCCAAAATATTGCCGAAAATAAAATCCAAAGTATTGCCGAAAATAAAATCCAAAGTATTGCCGAAAATAAAATCCAAAGTATTGCCGAAAATAAAATCCAAAGTATTGCCGAAAATAAAATCCAAAGTATTGCCGAAAATAAAATCAAAAGTATTGCCGAAAATAAAATCAAAATAAAATCCAAAGTATTGCCGAAAATAAAATCAAAAGTATTGCCGAAAATAAAATCAAAATAAAATCCAAAGTATTGCCGAAAATAAAATCCAAAATATTGCCGAAAATAAAATCCAAAGTATTGCCGAAAATAAAATCCAAAGTATTGCCGAAAATAAAATCCAAAGTATTGCCGAAAATAAAATCAAAAGTATTGCCGAAAATAAAATCAAAATAAAATCCAAAGTATTGCCGAAAATAAAATCAAAAGTATTGCCGAAAATAAAATCAAAATAAAATCCAAAGTATTGCCGAAAATAAAATCCAAAATATTGCCGAAAATAAAATCCAAAGTATTGCCGAAAATAAAATCCAAAGTATTGCCGAAAATAAAATCCAAAGTATTGCCGAAAATAAAATCCAAAGTATTGCCGAAAATAAAATCCAAAGTATTGCCGAAAATAAAATCAAAAGTATTGCCGAAAATAAAATCAAAATAAAATCCAGAGTATTGCCGAAAATAAAATCAAAAGTATTGCCGAAAATAAAATCAAAATAAAATCCAAAGTATTGCCGAAAATAAAATCCAAAATATTGCCGAAAATAAAATCCAAAGTATTGCCGAAAATAAAATCCAAAGTATTGCCGAAAATAAAATCCAAAGTATTGCCGAAAATAAAATCAAAAGTATTGCCGAAAATAAAATCAAAATAAAATCCAAAGTATTGCCGAAAATAAAATCAAAAGTATTGCCGAAAATAAAATCAAAATAAAATCCAAAGTATTGCCGAAAATAAAATCCAAAATATTGCCGAAAATAAAATCCAAAGTATTGCCGAAAATAAAATCCAAAGTATTGCCGAAAATAAAATCCAAAGTATTGCCGAAAATAAAATCCAAAGTATTGCCGAAAATAAAATCAAAAGTATTGCCGAAAATAAAATCAAAAGTATTGCCGAAAATAAAATCAAAATAAAATCCAAAGTATTGCCGAAAATAAAATCAAAAGTATTGCCGAAAATAAAATCAAAATAAAATCCAAAGTATTGCCGAAAATAAAATCATAATAAAATCCAAAGTATTGCCGAAAATAAAATCCAAAATAAAATCAAAAGTATTGCCGAAAATAAAATCAAAATAAAATCCAAAGTATTGCCGAAAATAAAATCCAAAATATTGCCGAAAATAAAATCCAAAGTATTGCCGAAAATAAAATCAAAATAAAATCAAAAGTATTGCCGAAAATAAAATCAAAATAAAATCAAAATAAAATCCAAAGTATTGCCGAAAATAAAATCCAAAATATTGCCGAAAATAAAATCCAAAGTATTGCCGAAAATAAAATCAAAATAAAATCAAAAGTATTGCCGAAAATAAAATCAAAATAAAATCAAAAGTATTGCCGAAAATAAAATCAAAAGTATTGCCGAAAATAAAATCCAAAATATTGCCGAAAATAAAATCCAAAGTATTGCCGAAAATAAAATCAAAATAAAATCAAAAGTATTGCCGAAAATAAAATCAAAATAAAATCAAAATAAAATCCAAAGTATTGCCGAAAATAAAATCCAAAATATTGCCGAAAATAAAATCCAAAGTATTGCCGAAAATAAAATCAAAATAAAATCCAAAGTATTGCCGAAAATAAAATCAAAATAAAATCAAAAGTATTGCCGAAAATAAAATCAAAATAAAATCAAAAGTATTGCCGAAAATAAAATCCAAAGTATTGCCGAAAATAAAATCCAAAATATTGCCGAAAATAAAATCCAAAGTATTGCCGAAAATAAAATCAAAATAAAATCAAAAGTATTGCCGAAAATAAAATCAAAATAAAATCCAAAGTATTGCCGAAAATAAAATCAAAAGTATTGCCGAAAATAAAATCAAAATAAAATCCAAAGTATTGCCGAAAATAAAATCCAAAATATTGCCGAAAATAAAATCCAAAGTATTGCCGAAAATAAAATCCAAAGTATTGCCGAAAATAAAATCCAAAGTATTGCCGAAAATAAAATCCAAAGTATTGCCGAAAATAAAATCCAAAGTATTGCCGAAAATAAAATCAAAAGTATTGCCGAAAATAAAATCAAAAGTATTGCCGAAAATAAAATCAAAAGTATTGCCGAAAATAAAATCCAAAGTATTGCCGAAAATAAAATCCAAAGTATTGCCGAAAATAAAATCAAAAGTATTGCCGAAAATAAAATCCAAAGTATTGCCGAAAATAAAATCAAAAGTATTGCCGAAAATAAAATCCAAAGTATTGCCGAAAATAAAATCAAAAGTATTGCCGAAAATAAAATCAAAATAAAATCCAAAGTATTGCCGAAAATAAAATCAAAAGTATTGCCGAAAATAAAATCAAAAGTATTGCCGAAAATAAAATCAAAATAAAATCCAAAGTATTGCCGAGAATAATATCAAAAGTATTGCCGAAAATAAAATCAAAATAAAATCCAAAGTATTGCCGAAAATAAAATCCAAAATATTGCCGAAAATAAAATCCAAAGTATTGCCGAAAATAAAATCCAAAGTATTGCCGAAAATAAAATCCAAAGTATTGCCGAAAATAAAATCAAAAGTATTGCCGAAAATAAAATCAAAATAAAATCCAAAGTATTGCCGAAAATAAAATCAAAAGTATTGCCGAAAATAAAATCAAAATAAAATCCAAAGTATTGCCGAAAATAAAATCAAAAGTATTGCCGAAAATAAAATCAAAATAAAATCAAAAGTATTGCCGAAAATAAAATCAAAATAAAATCAAAAGTATTGCCGAAAATAAAATCAAAATAAAATCAAAAGTATTGCCGAAAATAAAATCAAAATAAAATCAAAAGTATTGCCGAAAATAAAATCAAAATAAAATCAAAAGTATTGCTGAAAATAAAATCAAAATAAAATCAAAAGTATTGCCGAAAATAAAATCAAAATAAAATCAAAAGTATTGCCGAAAATAAAATCAAAATAAAATCCAAAGTATTGCCGAAAATAAAATCAAAAGTATTGCCGAAAATAAAATCAAAATAAAATCAAAAGTATTGCCGAAAATAAAATCAAAATAAAATCAAAAGTATTGCCGAAAATAAAATCAAAATAAAATCCAAAGTATTGCCGAAAATAAAATCAAAAGTATTGCCGAAAATAAAATCAAAAGTATTGCCGAAAATAAAATCAAAATAAAATCCAAAGTATTGCCGAAAATAAAATCAAAAGTATTGCCGAAAATAAAATCAAAATAAAATCCAAAGTATTGCCGAAAATAAAATCCAAAATATTGCCGAAAATAAAATCCAAAGTATTGCCGAAAATAAAATCCAAAGTATTGCCGAAAATAAAATCCAAAGTATTGCCGAAAATAAAATCAAAAGTATTGCCGAAAATAAAATCAAAATAAAATCCAAAGTATTGCCGAAAATAAAATCAAAAGTATTGCCGAAAATAAAATCAAAATAAAATCCAAAGTATTGCCGAAAATAAAATCCAAAATATTGCCGAAAATAAAATCCAAAGTATTGCCGAAAATAAAATCCAAAGTATTGCCGAAAATAAAATCCAAAGTATTGCCGAAAATAAAATCCAAAGTATTGCCGAAAATAAAATCAAAAGTATTGCCGAAAATAAAATCAAAAGTATTGCCGAAAATAAAATCAAAATAAAATCCAAAGTATTGCCGAAAATAAAATCAAAAGTATTGCCGAAAATAAAATCAAAATAAAATCCAAAGTATTGCCGAAAATAAAATCAAAATAAAATCCAAAGTATTGCCGAAAATAAAATCCAAAATAAAATCAAAAGTATTGCCGAAAATAAAATCAAAATAAAATCCAAAGTATTGCCGAAAATAAAATCCAAAATATTGCCGAAAATAAAATCCAAAGTATTGCCGAAAATAAAATCAAAATAAAATCAAAAGTATTGCCGAAAATAAAATCAAAATAAAATCAAAATAAAATCCAAAGTATTGCCGAAAATAAAATCCAAAATATTGCCGAAAATAAAATCCAAAGTATTGCCGAAAATAAAATCAAAATAAAATCAAAAGTATTGCCGAAAATAAAATCAAAATAAAATCAAAAGTATTGCCGAAAATAAAATCAAAATAAAATCCAAAGTATTGCCGAAAATAAAATCCAAAATATTGCCGAAAATAAAATCCAAAGTATTGCCGAAAATAAAATCAAAATAAAATCAAAAGTATTGCCGAAAATAAAATCAAAATAAAATCCAAAGTATTGCCGAAAATAAAATCCAAAGTATTGCCGAAAATAAAATCCAAAATATTGCCGAAAATAAAATCCAAAGTATTGCCGAAAATAAAATCAAAATAAAATCCAAAGTATTGCCGAAAATAAAATCAAAATAAAATCAAAAGTATTGCCGAAAATAAAATCAAAATAAAATCCAAAGTATTGCCGAAAATAAAATCCAAAGTATTGCCGAAAATAAAATCCAAAATATTGCCGAAAATAAAATCCAAAGTATTGCCGAAAATAAAATCAAAATAAAATCAAAAGTATTGCCGAAAATAAAATCAAAATAAAATCAAAATAAAATCCAAAGTATTGCCGAAAATAAAATCCAAAATATTGCCGAAAATAAAATCCAAAGTATTGCCGAAAATAAAATCAAAATAAAATCAAAAGTATTGCCGAAAATAAAATCAAAATAAAATCAAAAGTATTGCCGAAAATAAAATCAAAATAAAATCCAAAGTATTGCCGAAAATAAAATCCAAAATATTGCCGAAAATAAAATCCAAAGTATTGCCGAAAATAAAATCCAAAGTATTGCCGAAAATAAAATCCAAAGTATTGCCGAAAATAAAATCCAAAGTATTGCCGAAAATAAAATCCAAAATATTGCCGAAAATAAAATCCAAAGTATTGCCGAAAATAAAATCCAAAGTATTGCCGAAAATAAAATCCAAAGTATTGCCGAAAATAAAATCCAAAGTATTGCCGAAAATAAAATCCAAAGTATTGCCGAAAATAAAATCAAAAGTATTGCCGAAAATAAAATCAAAATAAAATCCAAAGTATTGCCGAAAATAAAATCCAAAGTATTGCCGAAAATAAAATCCAAAGTATTGCTGAAAATAAAATCCAAAGTATTACCGAAAATAAAATCCAAAGTATTGCCGAAAATAAAATCAAAATAAAATCCAAAGTATTGCCGAAAATAAAATCAAAAGTATTGCCGAAAATAAAATCCAAAATATTGCCGAAAATAAAATCAAAATAAAATCCAAAATATTGCCGAAAATAAAATCCAAAGTATTGCCGAAAATAAAATCAAAATAAAATCCAAAATATTGCCGAAAATAAAATCAAAATAAAATCCAAAATATTGCCGAAAATAAAATCCAAAGTATTGCCGAAAATAAAATCCAAAGTATTGCCGAAAATAAAATCCAAAGTATTGCCGAAAATAAAATCCAAAATATTGCCGAAAATAAAATCCAAAGTATTGCCGAAAATAAAATCCAAAGTATTGCCGAAAATAAAATCCAAAGTATTGCCGAAAATAAAATCCAAAGTATTGCCGAAAATAAAATCAAAAGTATTGCCGAAAATAAAATCCAAAATATTGCCGAAAATAAAATCCAAAATATTGCCGAAAATAAAATCCAAAGTATTGCCGAAAATAAAATCCAAAGTATTGCCGAAAATAAAATCCAAATTATTGCCGAAAATAAAATCCAAAGTATTGCCGAAAATAAAATCCAAAGTATTGCCGAAAATAAAATCCAAAGTATTGCCGAAAATAAAATCCAAAGTATTGCCGAAAATAAAATCCAAAGTATTGCCGAAAATAAAATCCAAAGTATTGCCGAAAATAAAATCCAAAGTATTGCCGAAAATAAAATCAAAAGTATTGCCGAAAATAAAATCAAAAGTATTGCCGAAAATAAAATCAAAATAAAATCCAAAGTATTGCCGAAAATAAAATCCAAAGTATTGCCGAAAATAAAATCCAAAGTATTGCTGAAAATAAAATCCAAAGTATTACCGAAAATAAAATCCAAAGTATTGCCGAAAATAAAATCAAAATAAAATCAAAAGTATTGCCGAAAATAAAATCCAAAGTATTGCCGAAAATAAAATCAAAATAAAATCCAAAGTATTGCCGAAAATAAAATCCAAAGTATTGCCGAAAATAAAATCCAAAATATTGCCGAAAATAAAATCCAAAGTATTGCCGAAAATAAAATCCAAAGTATTGCCGAAAATAAAATCCAAAGTATTGCCGAAAATAAAATCCAAAGTATTGCCGAAAATAAAATCCAAAGTATTGCCGAAAATAAAATCCAAAATATTGCCGAAAATAAAATCCAAAGTATTGCCGAAAATAAAATCCAAAGTATTGCCGAAAATAAAATCCAAAGTATTGCCGAAAATAAAATCCAAAGTATTGCCGAAAATAAAATCCAAAGTATTGCCGAAAATAAAATCCAAAGTATTGCCGAAAATAAAATCCAAAGTATTGCCGAAAATAAAATCCAAAGTATTGCCGAAAATAAAATCCAAAGTATTGCCGAAAATAAAATCCAAAATATTGCCGAAAATAAAATCCAAAGTATTGCCGAAAATAAAATCCAAAGTATTGCCGAAAATAAAATCCAAAGTATTGCCGAAAATAAAATCCAAAGTATTGCCGAAAATAAAATCCAAAGTATTGCCGAAAATAAAATCCAAAGTATTGCCGAAAATAAAATCCAAAGTATTGCCGAAAATAAAATCCAAAATATTGCCGAAAATAAAATCCAAAGTATTGCCGAAAATAAAATCCAAAGTATTGCCGAAAATAAAATCCAAAGTATTGCCGAAAATAAAATCCAAAGTATTGCCGAAAATAAAATCCAAAGTATTGCCGAAAATAAAATCCAAAGTATTGCCGAAAATAAAATCAAAAGTATTGCCGAAAATAAAATCCAAAGTATTGCCGAAAATAAAATCAAAAGTATTGCCGAATATAAAATCAAAATAAAATCCAAAGTATTGCCGAAAATAAAATCCAAAGTATTGCCGAAAATAAAATCCAAAATATTGCCGAAAATAAAATCCAAAGTATTGCCGAAAATAAAATCCAAAGTATTGCCGAAAATAAAATCCAAAGTATTGCCGAAAATAAAATCCAAAGTATTGCCGAAAATAAAATCAAAAGTATTGCCGAAAATAAAATCAAAAGTATTGCCGAAAATAAAATCAAAATAAAATCCAAAGTATTGCCGAAAATAAAATCAAAATAAAATCCAAAGTATTGCCGAAAATAAAATCAAAATAAAATCAAAAGTATTGCCGAAAATAAAATCAAAATAAAATCCAAAGTATTGCCGAAAATAAAATCAAAATAAAATCAAAAGTATTGCCGAAAATAAAATCAAAATAAAATCAAAAGTATTGCCGAAAATAAAATCAAAATAAAATCCAAAGTATTGCCGAAAATAAAATCCAAAGTATTGCCGAAAATAAAATCAAAAGTATTGCCGAAAATAAAATCAAAAGTATTGCCGAAAATAAAATCAAAATAAAATCCAAAGTATTGCCGAAAATAAAATCCAAAGTATTGCCGAAAATAAAATCCAAAATATTGCCGAAAATAAAATCCAAAATATTGCCGAAAATAAAATCCAAAGTATTGCCGAAAATAAAATCCAAAGTATTGCCGAAAATAAAATCCAAAGTATTGCCGAAAATAAAATCCAAAGTATTGCCGAAAATAAAATCCAAAGTATTGCCGAAAATAAAATCCAAAGTATTGCCGAAAATTAAATCCAAAATATTGCCGAAAATAAAATCCAAAGTATTGCCGAAAATAAAATCCAAAGTATTGCCGAAAATAAAATCCAAAGTATTGCCGAAAATAAAATCCAAAGTATTGCCGAAAATAAAATCCAAAGTATTGCCGAAAATAAAATCCAAAGTATTGCCGAAAATAAAATCCAAAGTATTGCCGAAAATAAAATCCAAAGTATTGCCGAAAATAAAATCAAAAGTATTGCCGAATATAAAATCAAAATAAAATCCAAAGTATTGCCGAAAATAAAATCCAAAGTATTGCCGAAAATAAAATCCAAAATATTGCCGAAAATAAAATCCAAAGTATTGCCGAAAATAAAATCCAAAGTATTGCCGAAAATAAAATCCAAAGTATTGCCGAAAATAAAATCCAAAGTATTGCCGAAAATAAAATCAAAAGTATTGCCGAAAATAAAATCAAAAGTATTGCCGAAAATAAAATCAAAATAAAATCCAAAGTATTGCCGAAAATAAAATCAAAATAAAATCCAAAGTATTGCCGAAAATAAAATTAAAATAAAATCAAAAGTATTGCCGAAAATAAAATCAAAATAAAATCCAAAGTATTGCCGAAAATAAAATCAAAATAAAATCAAAAGTATTGCCGAAAATAAAATCAAAATAAAATCAAAAGTATTGCCGAAAATAAAATCAAAATAAAATCCAAAGTATTGCCGAAAATAAAATCCAAAGTATTGCCGAAAATAAAATCAAAAGTATTGCCGAAAATAAAATCAAAAGTATTGCCGAAAATAAAATCAAAATAAAATCCAAAGTATTGCCGAAAATAAAATCCAAAGTATTGCCGAAAATAAAATCCAAAATATTGCCGAAAATAAAATCCAAAGTATTGCCGAAAATAAAATCCAAAGTATTGCCGAAAATAAAATCCAAAATATTGCCGAAAATAAAATCCAAAGTATTGCCGAAAATAAAATCCAAAGTATTGCCGAAAATAAAATCCAAAGTATTGCCGAAAATAAAATCAAAAGTATTGCCGAAAATAAAATCAAAATAAAATCCAAAGTATTGCCGAAAATAAAATCCAAAGTATTGCCGAAAATAAAATCCAAAATATTGCCGAAAATAAAATCCAAAGTATTGCCGAAAATAAAATCCAAAGTATTGCCGAAAATAAAATCAAAAGTATTGCCGAAAATAAAATCCAAAGTATTGCCGAAAATAAAATCCAAAGTATTGCCGAAAATAAAATCAAAAGTATTGCCGAAAATAAAATCAAAAGTATTGCCGAAAATAAAATCAAAATAAAATCCAAAGTATTGCCGAAAATAAAATCCAAAGTATTGCCGAAAATAAAATCCAAAGTATTGCTGAAAATAAAATCCAAAGTATTACCGAAAATAAAATCCAAAGTATTGCCGAAAATAAAATCAAAATAAAATCCAAAGTATTGCCGAAAATAAAATCAAAAGTATTGCCGAAAATAAAATCAAAAGTATTGCCGAAAATAAAATCCAAAGTATTGCCGAAAATAAAATCAAAATAAAATCCAAAGTATTGCCGAAAATAAAATCCAAAGTATTGCCGAAAATAAAATCCAAAATATTGCCGAAAATAAAATCCAAAGTATTGCCGAAAATAAAATCCAAAGTATTGCCGAAAATAAAATCCAAAGTATTGCCGAAAATAAAATCAAAAATATTGCCGAAAATAAAATCAAAATAAAATCCAAAGTATTGCCGAAAATAAAATCAAAATAAAATCAAAAGTATTGCCGAAAATAAAATCAAAATAAAATCCAAAGTATTGCCGAAAATAAAATCCAAAGTATTGCCGAAAATAAAATCCAAAGTATTGCCGAAAATAAAATCCAAAGTATTGCCGAAAATAAAATCCAAAGTATTGCCGAAAATAAAATCAAAAATATTGCCGAAAATAAAATCAAAATAAAATCCAAAGTATTGCCGAAAATAAAATCAAAATAAAATCCAAAGTATTGCCGAAAATAAAATCCAAAGTATTGCCGAAAATAAAATCCAAAGTATTGCCGAAAATAAAATCCAAAGTATTGCCGAAAATAAAATCCAAAGTATTGCCGAAAATAAAATCAAAATAAAATCCAAAGTATTGCCGAAAATAAAATCAAAAATATTGCCGAAAATAAAATCAAAATAAAATCCAAAGTATTGCCGAAAATAAAATCCAAAGTATTGCCGAAAATAAAATCCAAAGTATTGCCGAAAATAAAATCAAAATAAAATCCAAAGTATTGCCGAAAATAAAATCAAAATAAAATCCAAAGTATTGCCGAAAATAAAATCAAAAATATTGCCGAAAATAAAATCAAAATAAAATCCAAAGTATTGCCGAAAATAAAATCCAAAGTATTGCCGAAAATAAAATCAAAAATATTGCCGAAAATAAAATCAAAATAAAATCCAAAGTATTGCCGAAAATAAAATCCAAAGTATTGCCGAAAATAAAATCAAAATAAAATCAAAAGTATTGCCGAAAATAAAATCCAAAGTATTGCCGAAAATAAAATCAAAATAAAATCCAAAGTATTGCCGAAAATAAAATCAAAAATATTGCCGAAAATAAAATCAAAATAAAATCCAAAGTATTGCCGAAAATAAAATCCAAAGTATTGCCGAAAATAAAATCAAAATAAAATCAAAAGTATTGCCGAAAATAAAATCAAAAATATTGCCGAAAATAAAATCAAAATAAAATCAAAAGTATTGCCGAAAATAAAATCAAAAATATTGCCGAAAATAAAATCAAAATAAAATCCAAAGTATTGCCGAAAATAAAATCCAAAGTATTGCCGAAAATAAAATCCAAAGTATTGCCGAAAATAAAATCAAAATAAAATCCAAAGTATTGCCGAAAATAAAATCAAAAATATTGCCGAAAATAAAATCAAAATAAAATCCAAAGTATTGCCGAAAATAAAATCCAAAGTATTGCCGAAAATAAAATCAAAAATATTGCCGAAAATAAAATCAAAATAAAATCCAAAGTATTGCCGAAAATAAAATCCAAAGTATTGCCGAAAATAAAATCAAAATAAAATCAAAAGTATTGCCGAAAATAAAATCCAAAGTATTGCCGAAAATAAAATCAAAATAAAATCCAAAGTATTGCCGAAAATAAAATCAAAAATATTGCCGAAAATAAAATCAAAATAAAATCCAAAGTATTGCCGAAAATAAAATCCAAAGTATTGCCGAAAATAAAATCCAAAGTATTGCCGAAAATAAAATCAAAAGTATTGCCGAAAATAAAATCAAAATAAAATCCAAAGTATTGCCGAAAATAAAATGAAAAGTATTGCCGAAAATAAAATCAAAATAAAATCCAAAGTATTGCCGAAAATAAAATCAAAATAAAATCCAAAGTATTGCCGAAAATAAAATCAAAAGTATTGCCGAAAATAAAATCAAAATAAAATCCAAAGTATTGCCGAAAATAAAATCAAAATAAAATCAAAAGTAACTCATAATCTGTGGTCATAATTCGAGGAGTTTCTTAACTGGTTTAATATCAATTACCAAAGTGTCAGAATAGTAAATTTATAATGTTTTACATTGATGCATATTACACATAATTTTCTTCAAAATTGTTAGATATGGTACTAGAACTAGCAAAAAACAGAGACAAATATAACAAAACTAGAAATTGATCTAGTAAAATTAGCTAGAAGAACATAAATATAACAATATTTGACTAGAAAAACCCCAGAGAACTAAACTTTGATATTACGATGGGTTTCCCCAGACATTAAATTTACTTGGTATGTCAGTGCATTATTAAGGAGGTCGCCAGTAAGGTGCCAGGTATAAGATGGGGTTTTAATAGAAATAATGCTTTAATTTTATTAATTCCGGTAATAGAAATAGTTGTATAACTTCTTTAAAAAATTGACTAACATTCACGTCTGTGGAGATTTCAATGTCCACAATGTGGAATGGTTAACCCATTCAAATATGACAGATGATGAGGGGGGAGGTTCTGTCGCGATTTCTCTATTGCTTATGATCTTACTCAGATTGTTTACGAACCCACCCGGGTGCCCGACACTGACGGTCAGTGTGCAAGTCTACTAGACCTTTTTCTCACAACTTCCCCTGAGCTATGTTCGTTTTGTCTCCATTGGAATCTTCCGACTACTCTGTTGTATCAGTTAAAATAAAAATGAAATGTAATAAGTTCTCAAATGTACCTCTCCATCGTACAGTATATCGATACTCTATGGCTGACTGCGATAGCTTCCGTACATTTATATCAGATCTACCTCTGCGTTCCATGCTTTAAAAAAATGTGTCCTCTATCGTATCAAACCTGACGGAATCGTTAATTATAGGTATAGACTGATTCATACCATCTAAAAATTCCATCAAAAACCTAACAGCCAGCCGAGGTTTTTTCTAGAATGTGCTGCTGCCATTGCGCACTGAAATCACCTTTCCATTGCTTCCAATGTAATAGATGTACTGAGAATAAAGCCGCTTTCAGGACTGCCAGCAACCATTTAAAAAGAGTAATAAAGAATGCGAGAGAGAGTTCTATGCCCAGTCTGTTAAGTCTAAAGTAGCTGAGCAGCTGTTTAATTCCCACCAGTTTTGGCAAATAGCAAACAGGGTCCTGAACAAAAGCGTGTGCTCTATCTCAATCATCATCAATGGACCTGAGGTCATCTTGTCATCATCAGCCTTTAATGTTATTTTTTCTTACCCTGACACATTTAGCTAATGATATTTTCGTCTTATTAATTAGGTATTTTAAGTGAAGCTCTATGACTACTGAGGTTGCCCTTGAATCGATCTCTGTGTATCCTACATATGTTCTGGTTCTAATATTATCAATGGCTTCACATTTATATATTATATTACAAATGAGATATTTACCTTCCAAGGGATAGTTTTCCTTACATAGGAGTCTGCACTTATAAAGGCCCGAGAATAAGGATTAATGGTAGGTAGAGTTGAAATATTAAATTAGTGAAATATAACCTTAAATTAGCACAGTTAAAATTCATAAAATATAAGTAATTAATAAAATATGCTTCTATCTAAGGGACTTACATTAGTATGAAAACTAGAAAAATAAAGAAATAGCTCATATTAATGAAAATAAAAGATCAATTATTTGTTACTAAATTGTGTCATTCAATATATGTTTGTTTAAACATAAAAGTATACTTGATGTATATATATATATTCACTGTAATAATTAGATTAAGGTCGAACATATTTAAGATTTTATGAAATAAATTAAAATAAGAAAAAATGTAAACAAATTCTCTGAACTAAAAATTAGTTTCGTATTAAAAACCTATGTACACCTATTCTAGATTTAAGTATGGTTAACATAAACTTAGGCAATATTTTTTTCTGAATAATAAATTGAAAAAATATTATATAAGATAAGTTTGTGCTGATCAAAGCAATATGAACACGTTATATTAATACGATAATAAGGCGAGATTAGCTTTGCCATAAATATCAAAGATGATCTAAATATAAAAAAAGTCACAATTGCAATTACTTTTTCGATTTTTCCAGATTTATGTAATCATGCCCAAATTCTTTTTGCTTTTCTTTATAAAATCACAGATTCTTCTGATAAGTCAGGACGGAAAACATACAAAAATTCGAAATAATAATTATAAGATTGTTTCGGCGCTACGAAACAGGTGATATCAAAATTGAACATTTTAACATGATGAAAGAAATAAACAGTACGATGGACATCTTGGAATATGGAATATAGACATTTTGGCATTTATTTCTATAGGCTCTATAGTTATGTTTAACATCGAGCTTTATAGATAAAATGACTGATATAAATAAAATTTAAATATAATGAATAAACAGATTTTTCTATAAGCATATATATATATATATATATATAATATATATATAATATATATATATATATAAAGTCCCTAACACATCACTCAATTCATAGTATATATTGATATATTGGATACAACTAAAGAACTACGTTTAAAAAGATTTGGAAGTTTTGACTTGCTTGTATATTGTATATTGCTTGTACATTGTATATTGCGTGTGTATTGCTGAAATTTTTTACATTACAATTTTCATTAAAAAAAGTGTCAAATAATTAACCAAAAAAAAAACCTATAGATGAACACGCCCTAACTATTTTTTAATATGCATATTTTTATAATCGTATTCGTATATTTTATTATGAATATTAATTACAACTGACGTTTAAAGAAAATATTTGAGGTTTTCAATTTCTTGTATATTGTTTCAATTATGTATCTTGTATTCTTTTTTTTTTTTTTTTTGAGGAGGAGGAGGAGGAGGAGGAGATGAAAATTTGATAACTGTTTTTCTTTTTTAATAGATTTGTGTATGTTCTTGTGTTTAACAACTTGCTCCAGAGGTTATCTTACTTTTATTGTGTGTATTTAATAGCGTTCTGGAGGATTCCTTAAAGTTATTTTACCGGTTTTCACTTATCGCATTGGTTTAGTTTTATTCATTCTATTTTGCTAGAAAGTAGTAGATAAACTTGGTTTTAGAATAAATGAATTCCACGATAATTAGAGATAAATAAATAAATCTTAAAAGAAATATGTGGAAAACACATTTTTTTTCATAGTGCTTTTTTCATAGTGCTATGGTCCCGATCAATAATCTGAAACACACTATGGAACATGAAGTTATTAATACAGTGGGGTATTCGGTGAATAGTGCATGCTACATAAAATAGTGCTCAATTCCCTAGATGTAACAGCTGCGTAAAATAATGCAGTATACCATTTGAAAAGTGGCACATACTGAATCCACATGTACTCAATAACACTGGTCAACAAATTTTTATTTTTTTTCTTTGGCAGACCATCTAGGAGTGTTTTCTGGGGTTTTGAAGGTCGCTGATTACGAATATAACATTGGTTTTGCCAGATTGGCTCTAGTTTAGAAGATACTGATAGCCCCAAATAAGCCTAAACTGCTAAAATTCTCCCTGAAATACTTCAATATAGAAGCAGTAAATAATAATTTTCTGATATTATTGAATCATTATAATGATTATGTATATATTGAAGTATTTTTTTTCACTTGGAGAATTAAAATTCACCAAATTTTTAGCAAATATTTTGTATATCCTCGAAATCTATAAAAAAGTGTTCAGTTATAGGATAAATGAAATGATGCTATATCTAACTTAACTTGTTAGATTGAGATTTTACACTGTCTTTGTGGTTTAAAATTATCATAAAAATCAATATCTGACATTTATGCACTATTTAGCCGTTTTTTGTACGTTTAGCTATGGTCGCAAATGGGTGATTTCAGACAAACGACCCCCCTGTGATATCTCAAAAACTAGAGCCAATTTGAAAAAACTAATGTCAGATTCGGATTCAGCGCCCTTGAAAACCCCAGAAACCAGTCTTACTTTGCCTGCCAAAAATATTGTGTTGACCAGTGTAATCTAAACTAAGTTGGTATGCGTTATAATATAATTTTACTCTTAATAATCCTATGTTGAACTGAACTGTGTAATTACTCTAGAGAATATATAGAAGAGAGAAAGAGCAAGAACACAGACGTATGAAGGATGAATAGAAATAAATAAAGATAAAAACTGAAGAGTATACTTAATCATATTTGGGTGTATGTTTAAAATCAAATTTTAAGCATTTCTTACTTTTTATATTTAAATTAAAATATTAAGTAAAATATTATTTTTAAAATGGGGTTCAAATTAGAAAGTATTTCTTGCAAGACTTGAAAATGGTTTAAAAAATGGTTTTTCTAGACTAAAAAAATTAAGGTACAAACCTTAATTTGAAATTTACCCATTTTCAAAGTGTACTTTTATTAGTTTTATAAAGTAAAATACAAAAATAAATTTAAATTTCATCTTAAAATTACCTTGAATATATTTTATGTTACATACATTTTGTTGCACTTTTTATAAAATAGTTGACAATTATCTATCTATATAAATTGCTTAATAATAGATAAATTCGATTATTTTCAGTATAACAAATGTACACAACGTAAAAGAAATTCAAGGTATTTTTAGGTTCAAACTAAATTAAATCTGTGTAACTTACTTAATAAAATTAATTAAAGCTAACATTAACAATTGATAAATTTCAAATTAAATGTTTAACCTTAATTTTTAACGTTTAGAAAAACATGTTGTCTGACCATTTTTATGTCTTTAAGAATTGCTTTTTGAACTTGTAATATTTTCTGTAGACTATGCATCAATAGTAAGTAATTAATATTCCAAAAAGATAAGGCCGATTACATGAGATGATACCGAAAACAGAACATGATCAGATTTGCTACAATATGAGCAATATACAACAGGTTGTTCATATGAAAAACATAGTTCTTGATAAATGAAATATATAGCTACTTCTATTAGGAAATTTTACTAAGAATGTGGTCACAACTTATTAAGACTCAGGGGTACTCGAGGATAATGATTATTTAGTGTCAGGTTGAATGCGACACAATATCATGAAAAACGTTTAATTGAAAATTATATATTTATATTATGTGCTAAATAATAGATACATTTAGTTATTTTTATTATAAAAAAATGCGCATTACATAAACTACATCCCTAATGCTCCGGGGGGGGGGAGAGATTGTGTTCAATCAAGAAGTGGCATTTTAGATTGAGTCATATTTTAGGCTAAAGATACTTCTTTCTACAAAAGAAAAAATCGAAACGTTAGAAAAACTTTGGAATTAGCGTTTCACTTTTTTATCTTGTGGAATGAAGTCAGATTTTGCATGAAAATTCTTGTTGCTCTTGAGTGATATGTTATTTAAAAAACAAATAATACATAAACAATAAAGAATGAGGTTTTTCTCTACCATGCGAGAACATTACTTATAAGAGTATCATATGACGCTACAAAGTCACCATCCATAAAACAAAAATAACAAACTCTAATTTAATATATCTGGCACTTTCAACTAAGTTCCAACCCATTTGTTGGATCCTATCTAAGAGGGAGAGACTAGTGGTAGATGCACCAGTCAAGGTGTGGCAACAATACTCAACTCATGGGCGAATGGTGGCCTTTAAAAGATATAACATGTCCTTTGGTGTCATTTTTTAGCACAATAAATTGTGTCTTAAGGATAAATTCTTCGATCGTTTACTCTTCCTTATTTTGATAAACAATCTGCCTGATGAAAATGCGTCCAGAATGGGAATATCTGCTTATGACACTTTATTCTTGACATCACGACAAAACGAACGAACACATGTCCAATTCTCACGGCTGGAGATTTTGAACACACTTATTTCCTGGTTTGTCCAATCAGAACCCAGCTGTCAGTCACGTGACAGAGTTTATAAAAGGAAAGGTTAAACTGGTACAACATTCTCTTTCTCTCCTTTTTCTTCTTCCTGGAGCTTGGACTGAAACAACTCCACGTGGAACACACCTATCGTCCCCAACTTATCTCTTGAGACTCAACAGAACTCACCCAGCCTTTGGGATCGGGCTTCGACTAAGACGTTAATACAAACAAGCCAACCTGCTTATTTCCACACACAAACTTCAATGCGGCACGCACAGAACTCTCTTTCTCAATCTACAGTACTGTTTCCAATCTTTCGTGGTGCACGTTTCCGTTAGTACTTTAGGCACAAACATGTATGAAGACTTTTCTCTTTCAACAGGCCTGTATAATCATCAACGTCTCTACACAGAAACTCCTTCCACAACTAACCTATTTCCTTAGTCTTACTAACGAAGATAAGCAATAAGATTTTAATGTTAGAATGAGATTTCTTTTCATATATTTTCAATCCAAAGAATCCAATCTGTAATGGAATGGAATCAAAAATGGATGTTTACATTTAATACTACAAAGATAAAGTTTCTTTTCCTTTAATAATTATAAGAATCCTTTCCAAGACTAATTACACCCTACCAACGTTCACATTCTTCGACATAACATTCACAGGTAAGATGAATTAGAATTAATACATATAACATACTGCCAAGTCTGCTGCAAAGAAGGTTGCCTTTCTTTTCTAGAAAATTTCTCACGTACCTGACAGTATTTTATAGCATTACAAAACCACCATTCGTCCATGTATGGAGTATTTGTTGTCACATTCAACCACTAGTCGTCTTATTAAGGGTCCAAAACTCCTCTAAATTAATAGGTCTCGCTTTGTGCACCATCGCCATAATGTTGCACCATCTGCATTTTTCTAAATCCTTACCGTTGGAATTCCTTTCCTGGTCCTCATCTTCCCGACTGTATCAGTTTGCATAAATTTATTAAATTTAAGTAATATGTTAACAAACACTTCGAATGTTTCCTATAATTTTAGCCTTAGATATTTCTTTATTTACTTCCTTTTCAGCGCGAGAAGGTATGGTACAAGGCTCAAAGATAGGGTACCTAGACCAGCGCACAAGGGATATTAAACACTGGCCCCTTAAAATTGTCTAAGTTATTTTCCAATGACTGCGCCTAATGCAATTATCCATAAACAGTCCTTTGCCAAAATGAGAAGGCGAGGCTTGAGGTAGACAAAAAAGTGGGAGAGAGAGAGAGAGAGAGAGAGAGAGAGAGAGAGAGAGAGAGAGAGAGAGAGAGAAAGCATGGAGAGATAATAGTCTGAATTTTATCTATACACTTTCATGATTTTTCGTTTACCGATAGAATAGAAATCATGTTTTATTAAATGGGACTATTACTTCGTAAGTCATCAATACTGGCTTGTTGCTCTTATATTATACCTTTTTTTTTTTACACGGTGATCACCACTTATCAAGGCCCGGAAGCCACTCAGGGATAAGGGTTATTGCAAGTACATTAATTTAGTGAGGAGATTTGCTGTAGTGTTTACTTAAGGGGGCGGTTCATTAGGAATTTGTTCACATTGGATTTGAAGACATCCAAATTGTAGTCCGGAGGGAAGCAGGCAGACGGAACAGAGTTCCACAGACGTGCAGTTCTAGGAAAGAAACTTTGTTCATGGAATCCGCGTTTTGATTTAGGCACAGATAAAGGTGGGGGAAATTCTTCACAGTGGATTCAGCTAGACGGGTGTTTTTCGTGAAAGATTGGCGAGGGGGGGGCAGAAACTGGAGTTCAGACGAGCATCTGCCATGGAAATAACGATAAAACAAGGACAGGCTCGCAACGTCTCTTCTGTGGGAGAGAGGTTGCAGGGTAGAGAAAAGGGCATACCCTACTAAGCCACGAAGTCTATTTTGTACTCTGTCAAGGCAGGATAGGCTTTTTTTAGCAGCTCCTGCCCAGATATGGCAACAATATTCCATCCTTGGACGTACTTGGCTTTTATATAGATAGAGAATTGCATCAGTAGTGAGATATCTTCTGGGGCGGTAGAAGGATCCCACCATCTTTCCAGCGACCTTGGCAACAGACTTGATGTACGTGTTCCATTTCAGATCAGGAGTAATGGTCAAACCCAGAAGCTTGTCAAAACACGGAGCCTCACCCAGACGAGAGCCATCCATCACAATTGATGCCAGCTGGGGATCAGAGCGTTGATGATGTAAGGATAGGAGTTTGGTTTTGGATGCATTAAAGGTAACCAGCTACATCTTCCCCCACTGAACCACGCGCTCGAGATCAGAGGATAGAGAATCAGAGAGAACTTTGTCATTTACAGCCTTTGATGTGTTGCCGTAGATGGTTGTGTCATCAGCATAGATGTCAACGAATGATTAAAGTATGTGTTTAGGGAGGTCATTGATGTAGATCAGGAAGAGAGTTGGGCCTAGGATTGACCCCTGGGGGACTCCAGCATTTATATTGCAGGCCTCCGATTTTTGTCCATCGACCACTACTCTTATGAGCCTATCGGAGAGAAATGATTTAATGATTGAGAAAACATTTCCCGTTATACCGTAGCTGGAAATCTTGTGAAGTAGACCCTTATGCCATACCTTGTCAAAGGCCTTTGATATGTCAAGAGCAATTGCCCTAGAAAGGAAGCCTTTGTCAAGAGATTCACTTATCCTGTGGGATATAACCGTCAGCACATCTGCGGTAGATCTTGCAGAGCGGAAACCATATTGAGTGTCACTAAGAAGGTTATTCCTGCTGAGGTGGTTGACTATTTCTCTATTTAATATGGATTCCAGCAACTTACTCATAACACAGAGGAGACTTATAGGTCTGTATTGAGAGGGAGATGACTTATCACCTGAATTCTTAAATATAGGGCAAACTGAAGAGGTCTTCCAGGGAGTCGGAAAGCACTTCTCCTTAAGGCAGCGCTTAAATAGTTTCGTAAGTATGGGAGCAAGTTCTGGTTGAAGCTTTTTTAACACTATAATTGGGATGCCATCAGGGCCAGTTGCTTTACTGGAATCTAGGTTCTTTATTAGTTTGGCGACCTCCTGGACGGATATTTGTATGTTACCTAGCTTGTTCTGTGTTATAGGAGGAAATATGGGGGGTTGATGGCCTTCGTCGCATAGGGTAGAATTAGCTGCAAAGTTCTTTGCAAATAGTTTGGCCTTGTCTGACGCTGACGAGATGACCTCTGGTCCATTGATAATGGTTGGTATAGAACGCACACTTCTGTTCAGGATTTTATTTGTTATTTGCCAAAACTGGTGGGATCCAAGTCGCTGATCAGCTACCTTGGATTTAACAGACTGGGCATATTGCTCTCTTGCATTTTTGATTACTCTTTTACAGTGGTTGCTGGCAGACGTGAAAGCAGCTTTAGTTTCAGTGCATCTATTACGTTGGTAGCTATGGAAAAAGTGATTTCTGTGCGCGATAGCAGCAGCACATTCTGGGGAGAACCATGGCTGGCTGTTAGGTTTTTGTTGAAATTTTTTAGATAGTATGAATTGCTCTATGCCTACAATTAACCATTCGGACAGTTCTGATACTATAGAGGACACATCCTTTTTAAACATGGAGTGCAGAGGTAAATCAGATATGAATGTAAGGAAGCTATCCCAGTCAGCCATAGAGTATCGGTATACAGTACGGTGGAGGGGTACGTCTGGGGGCTTCTTACATTTCGTTTTTATCTTAACTGATACGACGGAGTGGTCGGAGGATCCTAGAGGAGAATGAACAGAACATGAACATAGCTCAGGGGAAGTTGAGAGAAAAAAATTTACTATGCCTCCTCACGGGACAGAGTTAGACACCAGGGTCGTTTTTTAACGTGGAGAAAAGGTACAAAAATAAAAAGAACAAGAAATGGAAGAAGAGATACTACACTTTAATCTTGACCAAAAACATACCAACCTTCATGATGTCACCTTTGGTAGATAACGTCTTTCCTTGTGAGAATCTGAAACAAAATATATTTAGATGTTAAACAATCGATAAACACACACACACACACACACACACACACACACACACACACACACACACACACACACACACACACACACACATTAGATTGTGGATTTAAAAAAATGCAGAAAAAACGATTGTCATTTCGTAAAGATATATATAATCCATTACTAATTTCATATAAGAATATATTGTATATAAGAATGAAGTGTCCATTATAGTAAAGAGTAAATAACAATTGAAACTATAACAAATTCTTAAAGATTAGTGCATTTTTTATTACTACTACTACTACTACTACTACTACTACTACGCTTATCGCTCCGTCCGTCCCTAAAAAAGGAAAGTGGAATATTCCAAAAAGTGGAATATTCCAAATAAACCTTAAAAAAATATTTAAAAAAAAAAAAAAAAAATGGTGTCGCTGTTGAGGCAAAGCTGATAAAAATGATTTGTCCTTCTTGAATTTTGGCTAAGATCAAAGTGTAGTACTGTTCTTCAGGTGCTATATTTCAATTTCTTCTCTCTCAGTGGAAGAGAAATCCTTTACGACTAAGACAATTTTTTCTCCACGTTAAAAAACGACCTTGGTGTCTAAATCTGCCCCGTGGGGAGGCATTGTGAATAGGTACTATGTTTAATGTAACAAAGTTTTAATATTAAAAAAGTAACCGGAAAAAGTTATTTCTGATTTAATTATAAAATGCCCTGGAAAATGTTCTGAATATTTTTTTTGTTTACTTCCCTCCCCACAGCGGAGGAATTGGACATGAGGCCGGTTAAAAATTTAGGGGGAAACCAGCTCCCTAAAAGGGGCACTCTGGTCAATAACAAAAATAAAAAATTGTACTAGTATTGAAGGATTTCTTCTCCATTAATCAAGACCAAAAAGGAGGCGGGTAAGTCACTGGAATTCTGAAACTGATACTACACCCAGAAATTCATGTTGAAGCAATGGTTGCCTAATCTCTAACCATGTTAATGTTTTTATGTATTACCTTCGAAAAGCTGCTGAAACAGTTTATGATTTAAACATTACTTTATTTCAAGTATATTTTAAGCAGTGGGTTATGGGATATAAAGTCATTCCCGGAAATTACTCAAACCGTTAACGATTTAAACATTACTTTATTTCATGTATAATATATATAGGCACAGCAATGGGTACCAAAATGGCACCGACATATGCCACCTTACACTCGCCTTCCTAGAAGAGACCCTTTATGAAAGGATAGAGCAAAAGTACGGGCACAATATAAAAACACTCTTCATAAAATCTTGGAAAAGATACCTAGACGACTGCTTTATCCTCTGAGAACCTCATGGGGGGGGATATCAAAGAACTCCACACTTTGCTACAAAATCTACACCCAAAAATAAACTTCACACTAGAACAAAGCCCCACAGAACTACCTTTCCTAGACATGCTACTAACAATAAAAAACAACAACATAATCACAGACATCTACCACAAACCCACAGACACTCAACAATACGTCCACTTCAAAAGCCACCATCCTAAAAACTGTCTAAAATCAATACCCTACTCTCTAGCACGTAGAGTCTGCACCATAGTAACAGACAGACACCTCCGTTCAACTAAACTGAATGAACTACAAATAACATTGCGGAAAAGAGGATACCCACTTCCACTAATACAGAAAGGTATTGAACTGGCTGAAAGACCAACTATGAATCCCAAAAGAACACAACAAAGAACAAATTCTAGCATACGTCTCTACACACAACACAAACAACCAAGAACTATTCACACAGATAACAAAAAACCTTATCCTACTCAATCAGAACGACAAACGAAACAACATACTTAAAACAACCGCCCCCTTAAGTAAACACTTCATCAAATCTCATCACTAACGTAATGTACTTGCAATAACCCTTATTCCTGAGTGGCTTCCGGGCCTTGATAAGTGGTGATCACTGTGTAAAAAATGAATAAATAAAAAAATAATAAAAAGCAAACGCCAACCCAAAAACTTAAAACACATCCTAACTTCCTCAAAACTCGTCCCACATACTACAAAAGGAGTTATAAAATGCAACAAACCGCGATGTGGAGTATGTGACATAATAATATAAGGTAACACATACACATTCAAAAACCCAGCACAAACATTCAAAATAAAAAAGGATCTAAATTATACCTCCAGAAATGTAGTATATATTTTTTTCATTAGTTTGGGCGGTTCATTAGGAATTTGTTAACATTGGACTTGAAGACATCCAAGTTGTAGTCCGGTGGGAAGCAGGCAGACAGAACAGAGTTCCACAGGCGTGCAGTTCTAAGAAAGAAGCTTTATTCATGGAATCCACGTTTTGATTTAGGTACAGCTAAAGAGTGGGGGAAATTTTTCACAGTGGATTCGGCTAGACGGGTGTTTTTCGTGAAAGATTGGCGAGGGGGGGCAGAAACTGGAGTTCAGACGAGCATCTGCCATGGAAATAACGATAAAACAAGGATAGGCTCGCAACGTCTCTTCTGTGGGAGAGAGGTTGCAGGGTAGAGAAAAGGGCATCCCCTACTAAGCCACGAAGTCTATTTTGTACTCTGTCAAGGCAGGATAGGCTTTTTTTAGCAGCTCCTGCCCAGATATGGCAACAGTATTCCATCCTTGGACGTACTTGGCTTTTATATAGATAGAGAATTGCATCAGTAGTGAGATATCTTCTGGAGCGGTAGAAGGATCCCACCATCTTTCCAGCGACCTTGGCAACAGACTTGATGTACGTGTTCCATTTCAGATCAGGAGTAATGGCCAAACCCAGAAGCTTGTCAAAACACTGGGCCTCACCCAGACGAGAGCCATCCATCACAATTGATGCCAGATGGGGATCAGAGCGTTGATGATGTAAGGATAGGAGTTTGGTTTTGGATGTATTAAAGATAACCAGCTACATCTTCCCCCACTGAACCACGCGCTCGAGATCAGAGGAGAGAGAATCAGAGAGAACTTTGTCATTTACAGCCTTTGATGTGTTGCCGTAGATTGTCGTGTCATCAGCATAGATGTCAACGAATGATTTAAGTATGTGTTTAGGGAGGTCATTGATGTAGTTGGGCCTAGGATTGACCCCTGAGGGACTCCAGCATTTATATTGCAGGCCTCCGATTTTTGTCCATCTACCACTACTCTTATGAGCCTATTGGAGAGAAATGATTTAATGATTGAGAAAACATTTCCAGTTATATCGTAGCTGGAAATCTTGTGAAGTAGACCCTTATGCCATATCTTGTCGAAGGCTTTTGATATGTCAAGAGCAATTGCCCTAGAAAGGAAGCCTTTGTCAAGAGATTCACTAATCCTGTGGGATATAACCGTCAGCACATCTGCGGTAGATCTTGCAGAGCGGAAACCATATTGTGTGTCACTAGAAGGTTATTCCTGCACTAAGATGCACAACATGCAACAAATCCTACATAGGCGCCACCAAAAATTTCAGCAATAGAGTGGCCTTACATAAGAGCAACATCAAAATTGCAGATAACAGACACCTCTATGTTTCAAAACACGTACACACATGCAGTGGAAACAGCTTCAAAATAATGCCAATCTTCCAAACAGACAATTATTTTTATTTACTCACACAGGAAAAAAACTTCATCACCAGGTTCACTCCTGAACTGAACAGAGCCTAATACCATCACACAAAAACATGAAATGCAAGGTACACTCACATGCACATCCATACACATACACATATCCACACCCACCCATAAATCAGAACCGACACATTAAAACACACACACGTGCGCGCATACAACCACACACATACATAACACCCCTATCTCTAATACAACACACTGAACAATACCAACCCTACTTAACCTCGAAACCAACAACACTAGGAGACACCTAGAACCATAGTATAATATCTGTTCCAACACCTCGCTCCCTCCTCAGTCAGTGGAGGAGAACCCCCTCATGACTGAAACAACTATCATCCCTTCTATCACCCCCTCCCATACCTATACCCCCTCCAATGCCCCACCTCTGGGGAACAAAATTTTCCCCACACTAGGAACCGATCCTGGGCCTGGCCATACCCACATGGGGAGACAAATAAATAGAAACATTAAAAAATCCCCTATACATATTTTAAATACACCCCTCTTTCTAAACAAACATAATATAAGGAATGCCCGAAAAGACTAAAACGAAAAACAATTATAACCTATTCACAAAATGTTAGGTTTTTCAAGGTGTAATTCTGAAGCAGATTTATTATAAGTTTGCATTAAATTTTCTAGCTCCAACCATTATAATTATAATTGTTTTTCGTTTATTTTGTTAATACAGATTTTTAGAACTATTACTCCAATATCAGAACAATCAATAAATTTAACTAAGGTTTTATTTTCCACTTAAAATCGAGATATAAATATATACATATATATGGACAAAAAACGCTGAAATCTTTCAGCGTTTTTTTGTCCATTGCTGGTCTTTATTGACTAAAATCGTGGTTCGGCATTTTTTTATGATGTCAATTTCTTCGTTAGAAATACCAGTGTATTTCTTAGCAAATGTCATTACTTTTTCAAATAAATCATAATTAATTGATTGGTAGATATCGAATTGTATGAAGGCGCCCCTTTCCTTATGCGATAAAATCAGAAAGATTAGAAAGATTATACACAAAAAAATGAAAGAATTTGGCCTCAAAGTAGAAATAAATAGTAATTTAAAACAGGTAGATTTTTTGGATGTAAGTTTTGACTTGCAAAAAAATAATTATAAACCATATTTGAAAGAAAACACAAGTCCTATATATATTAATCCAAAGTCGAATCACCCACTTTCCATCATTAATCATATCCCAGCCTCGATAGAAAGGAGAATTAACAATAATTCATCTAGTGAAGAAGTTTTTAATAGCTATAAAGAAAGATACAATGTAGAATTAAGAAATAGTGGTTTCAAAAACGCAGACATTACATTTGAAAAGAATAGTAATGATGAACGCAACTATAGTAATAATAATGATAATCGTAAAACAAGAAACAGGAAAATAATTCGGTTTCTACCTCCCTTTAATAGTGCTCTTAAAACTGGACTGGGTAGGAAATTTTTGCAATTGCTAGATAGGCACTTTCCCCCGGGTAGTATATTAAATAGTATTTTCAATAGAAATACTATAAAATTGGGTTATAGTTGTTGTGAAAATCTTGAAAGAATTATTAAAAAGCATAATAATAGGATACTAAAAGGCAATAATAGTAAAAATACTGGGGAAATAAATCATAATGATAAAGATAATAATTATAAAAATACTGAAAAATGTAACTGCAAAATTCCTAGTACTTGTCCCATGAATAATAAATGTTTAACGAAATCAGTAGTTTACCAAGATAAAATATTCCCTGAAGAAAAACCTAGTGATATAAAATTTTATATAGGTAGTACGCAGGAAACTTTTAAAGAAAGATTCTATGGGCATAAAAGTTCTTTTACTAATCAAAAATACGAAAAAGACACATCATTATCACTTCAATATTGGAAATTAATAAAGGAGAATAAAACTCCAAAGTTAGAATGGCGGATCATAAGATCGAAAGTATGTAATTCATTACACGCACCGTGCTTTTTATGCCTTCATGAAAAATTAGAAATAACGAATTTTAAAGAGCGGGAGAAACTATTGAACATTAAACAGGAAACAGCAATTTCCTGTAAACGTTTCCAAATACATTCACTGAAAAAAATTATAAGAATATTAACGAATTAATCATACCATCGACTTATATATTGTAATATGCTTTATTATTTATTTCAGGATTTTAAACGCTAAATCTTATTTACTTATTTATTTTAAACGCCAAATCTATTTTAAACGCTAAATTTATGTAAAAAGTGAAATTAATTTTTAACGAAGAATCTATTAATTTTTATAAAAACAATTTTTAGTGAAATTTTTACCGTGAATAATATAATTAGACTTAGTTACTAATATTCTTCACCATATTATAAGAGTAATTTGTATATATATAAATTTTCACGTTTGTTTGTATATATGTCGGTACTTTTGTATTATATAGAGAAATAGCGCTAAATTTATAGTTTAGTAATATATGTATATATTTATATCTCGATTTTAAGTGGGGGGAAAAAAACCTTAGTTAAATTTATTGATTGCTCTGATATTGGAGTAATGGTTCTAAAAATCCGTATTAACAAAATAAACGAAAAACAATTATAATTATAATGGTTGGAGCTAGAAAATTTAATGCAAACTTATAATTAATCTGCTTCAGAATTACACCTTGAAAAACCTAATATTTTGTGAATAGGTTATAATTGTTTTGATATAGGTTGTTAGTACCCCTCTTTCTTTTTAGAATGGTTCAACCCTGTAAAGTTGACTTTAATATAAAGGGATGGTCTTTATTGAAAGTTTCGTTGATGGTTTTTGGCCCGATGAGGTGATTTTCCCTGCTAGGGGTTCATTGAAACACGTTTGCTAATGTGTAGCCAATAGCTCTCCAACAATCAATATATATATATATATATATATATACAGAGAGAGAGAGAGAGAAATAAAAAGGAACAAACCGATTTATGTGTTCATCAACGTTTCGTCTTTATTTCGAGACTTTCTCTGTATATATATATATATATATATATATATATATATATATATATATATATATATATATATTAATGTGACTTTGTTTCCCTGTCTTTCTGTGCGAGATACGGTCTCTTCCAAAATATTCTGTAAATGTTTTGGTCTACAGACTTGAAATTATATATAAATAGGTGTTAAGAAGTGGAAATTGAAAAAAAAAATGGAACTTGACAGGCGTAAATCGAGAAAGCATGTTATTTCTACACATGTACAAATATTTTACATTCCCTATAAAAGCTTATATATTTTTATTTAACACTGACAATATCAAGGGAATTCAATTTTTCTATGTATGAAATAAAAAATTAAGTGAATTGGTTTAATAGTTGTCCTCACCTATTTTTTTTTCAATCGCTTTGTTTATGTAAAATGTTTTAAAATGGTCAAGTAAATAACGAGAGAAGAATCATAACACTTCATCAAATCTCCACACTAAAGTAATGTACTTGCAATAACTCTTATCCCTGAGTGGCTTCCGGGCCTTGATAAGTGGTGATCACTGTGTAAAAAAAAAAGTAAATAACGAGAGAATAATCATAATCTTTTGTTTTACTTTTCCTTCCATCTCATCTACATCCTCAAAAACTGGGTATCTGCAGGGTTTTTGATTGCCATATATATATATATATATATATATATATATATATATATATATATATATATATATATATATATATATATATATATATATCCACGCGATTAGACTGGGCTGCTTTTGTCCAACATGTAGTAGGATCCTGATTAAACAGTTTGTCTGGCCACTGTATTCTAACTGACAGTTTTTTTTTTGTTTTGTTTTTTTGTTTTTTTTTACATTTTCACCCTAAACAAGGCACATTGCCACTTTGGTGTAGGGGGCTACTATCAGGGGAAACATCTACTGGGGTACTATGTAGGGATTAGGGCAGCGAGATGTTGGTTCACGTTGCACTTGAACTTATGCATGTCAGTACAGTTGGGGAAGCAGTGACCCGGAATGGAATTCCAAAGTCTAGCAGTTCTGGGGAAGAAACTACTGGAGTAGAAAGATCTTTTACATCTAGGGATCTCTACAGTGTGGAGGTGGGATTTTGCAGGTTGTCGGGTCTGTCGAGGGTGTTCACGTCGTGGGGGCATAAGTGCTTGCAGTTCTTCAGAGCATTCACCATTATAATACTTGTAGAACAGGCAGAGGGATGCAACGTTTCGACGATGGGACAGAGGCTGAAGCTTAGATGCCAGTTTAGGGCCTATCAGATTTGCGACTCTCTTTTGAACCCTGTCAAGGAGCGAGAGACTAGAAGCCGATGCACCGGCTCAAATATGACAGCAATACTCCATACATGGGCGAATCACTATTAGAGGTACAGGATACTTTCGGGTGTTAGAAGTTTTCTAGCACGGTGGAGAGAGCCCGCCTTCCTTGCAGCGGCCCTGGCAATGCCCTCGATGTAATTGTTCCAACTCATGTTTCCTGTGAACGTTAGGCCAAGGAGCTTGAGAGACGTACACTCAGATAAAGAGTCGTTGGCCATTGCTATAGGTGGTAGAGAGGGTTTCTTGTAATTATTGAATGAAACCAGTTTTGTCTTGGTGGCATTGAGCGTGACCATCCATTTTTGTCCCCATTCCACTACTGATTGGAGGTCATCCTCTAGTGTTTCTGCCATTACTTTAGATATATGTTCATTTGTTTTCCTGTCGTCCCTGCTATAGAGTGTGGTGTCATCAGCATATATCCCCATCTCAGAGGCAATTTTGTCGGGGAGGTCATTTATGAATATCAGGAACAGCAGAGGTCCAAGGATAGATCCTTGGGGCACTCCCGCATTTATATCATATTGTTTAGATGTACGACCGTCGAGGACAACCTGGATTTTTCTCTTATCTAAGAAGGATTTAATTATGTTAAGTATTCTACCAGTGATACCGTAAGATCTAATCTTCCTGTGGAGACCCTCATGCCATACCTTGTCAAAAGCCTTAGATATATCTAGAGCTACCGCTCTGCCCTCTCCCGCTTTGTCCAGTGAATGGTATATTCGTTCAGAGATTACAGTGAGGATGTCTGCCGTGGAACGGGCTTGTCTAAATCCATATTGATGGTCGGTCAGAAGTTCAGCATCTGTAAGGTGCTGGACTAGAGCATGGTTAATTAAGGTCTCAAATATGTTGGCAAAACGTGGGAGGAGGCTAATAGGGCGATAATTTAATGGGTCAGTTCTTTCGCCAGAATTCTTGAATACTGGTACTACAGAAGCAGTTTTCCAACAGCTCGGAAAGCAAGATTCATTAAGGCATTTGTTGTAGAGTTTGGAGAGAACTGGAGCTACTTCGGCTGAGCACTTTTTTAATAGCACAGCTGGGATGAGGTCGGGTCCACATGCTTTGGAAGTGTCAAGGTTTTTTTATGATAGCATGCACCTGAGCAGGGGTGATTTTGAGATCGTCTAGCGTGGCGTCTGTCCGCATAGGAAATTGAGGTAAGGGGTTGTTTAGAGGGTCCAGTGTGGAGTTTGAGGCAAACCGACTGGCAAGCATGTTAGCCTTCTCGGTTGCTGAGCAAAGAACCTCGTGATTGTTGGTTAGTGGGGGAATTGTTGATTGCCCATTATTTACTACACTGTTGTAGATTTTCCAGAAGTCACGAGTTCCTAGTTTTTGTGCTTCGATGCATCAGTAGTCCTTACTCTTTGGTAGCGCTTCGAGTAGCTATTCTATCACAAGTTGTATGATATCGGGATGCTTGTAGTGCCATGTCGTACATGTAAAGGGGCCCTGCACCCGTTTCTGATGGCCTTTTCAAACATCCTGTGGGTGAAGAGTCCACTGATGCTCTACTTGTGATGCGTGTTTGATATTATTCACATCCACTTCGTCAAACACCTCTCACGATTCCTGGTGAACCAAGTGAAAAAGAGATCCACACAATTGCACTTACGGGAACAGCGAGGATACTAAAAAGAGCTCTCGGTTGGTTTCAATAAAAAGCAGGGCAATGTTGGCAGCTGGTCTGGCTGCCCCATACCCAGCATTACAATCTTCAAAGGAAGAAAATTAAAAAAAAAAAACTATAAATTAAAAAGACAGCTTAAACAAAAAATAAATTGAATAGAGAATCCAAACTAGAATCAAACGATCAGGGTTTCAAGTGCTTTAGACTAAAACTCATAGCGTTATCTATTTATATTTTCTCTACCGTCCTTCCCTGGCCCAAGATTGTACCCTACTCTGGTAGCATAGAAAGAACATTCCCCTTAGATACTAGCACCTAAGTATATGTATGATAATCTGAAAATCATACCTTCCCATATTTGCGATGTCATAAAATAGTTAGATCCACCGAACTCGTGTGGGCTTGATCTTATCCCTGTTTCATTACATAAAGAAATACCCCGCTGAGTTTGTCTCGGTTCTCTCCAAACTCTTCAACAAATGCTGTCGTGACTGCTGGAAAATTGATTTTGTTGTACTAGTTTTCAAGAATTCTACCGAAAGAAATGACCCACTCAATTATCGTTCAATTAGCCACCTCCCTCTCTCTGCCAAAATCTTTAAGTCCTTAATTAGGCACCTCGTATGTAATGTACAATAAATTAAACAATAGAAAACTGGCTCTATAATAATGCATACGAAATCTGCATGAATTAAAATATTATATTTAAGCGGATTTTCGACCAGGCAACGCGGGCTGCCTCCTAATATATATATATATATATATATATATATATATATATATATATATATATATATATATATATATATATATATATATATATATGAAAAATAAAAAATTTGGTATTATAGTAAATTCGAGAGAGTTGATGCAGTGATTGCAGGTGATTAAATGACTTACTGACTAGATGGTTTTTTAACGAATGATTAAAAGTAATTTTTTGTATAGTTTTAAAGGTTAAAAACTTCAAAGACTAATATATATATATATATATATATTAGGGTTAGGACGATTAATTGAATCGGAATCGGTAAAATTGGTACTTTTCGAAGTACTGGAATCGAGATCGGAATCGGAAAAATTTCTGTCTCTTTTCCGATACTTTTAGTTTTCAATTGTATTTAATTTTGTTTTGAACAAAATCTTTCACTATTGATAATAACAGCAGAATTATGAATATTTTTCCATTTAAACTTCCAGTAAAACTAACATCGATAGCTTATCCTGCTCCACATATGTAGTTTTACGTTTGAGAAAATATCTGCAAAATGAACATATATTTTTGCGATATGCATGAAAAATAACCATATTATAATTAGATATTTAGAGATTTATCGGAGTCGACAATTCTATCGGAATCGAGAAAAATACTGGAATCGTCTCATCACTAACACACACACACACACACACACACACACACACACACACACACACACACACACATATAAATATAATAGTAATAATTAATTTCGTATTTATTGTAATACAACACATTCTGTGTTGTTTGTTATATTGTACCCAATATATGAGGCGCTGAATGTTATAAGCGCAAAAAAGATTTTAAAAAATAAAAACGGAAAAAAATGCTAATAAAGTTAAACGACCTTCGAAATGCTATAGGATCTGAACCGTGAAAGATATTTATGTGAGGTTTTCTTTATTGTTTAGCTTGAAGCGTGAGCTTCTTTGTTAACATACTTTTGTGTCAGAAAATCAAGGCATTTTATGACGTCAAAAACATTAATAGCGTTTTTCTCTCTTTCCATGAAAACAACGGACCGGACGGTAGTACACATTGTGCCCTCATTTCGTGTTGTATCAAACCTAACATGACATAAATAGCTGATATTTTGATAGGAAGTAGTAATTTGCATGAACACAAACCCATAATAAATATTTTCACGATAAAAAAACAAGCTGCTGTTGTCCTGAACATCACTTAAACAAACACACCTTTTTACCGTTGCAAAAATAGTGTTATCATAGTAATATAATTATTGTTAAAACACTTCGAACAATTTTACTCTTATATAATAAAAAAAAAAGAATAAAAGTAAGTTTACTGGGTAAATACCCTGACTCTGTGACCCAGGTAACCGCCAATAACGCTACAGGCGGCATCGAACGTAGTTTAAGGCCTATTATCGATCTTTAGAGCCTGAGATAACACTGTCGCTGGTTGTTTTCCAAGTTTCTAACATTGGGAGAGGATGATGCTAAAACTTAACAGATGTTTCATTGGATAAAAACGCTTTATACAATGAGCGGGTGACCTGTGGTGGTGGGTATACTGTGCATTAATCGATTTCCACTAATGAATTCCACCATAACTAATCTTGTACGTGTTAAAGGAGGCTATGGAGAATAAAATGATATACTTACTTGATATTCTGACGCGATTTACTGAATTATAATAGTCAGCACTTCATATATAGTAATGATTTCAATAGTTGGCATAGAAACAAAACATTCAGCGACCCAGCCATAATCGTTGCTTAGCATTTAAGATGGATGAAAAAAGACTAAAATATCTATTTGCACACACTATCAGAGAATAGTAAATTTACCTCTGTCGACATCAACTGCGTTTTTTTTAAATTTTGACCAATTAACAGTTATTTTGACAGGCCACAAATCAAATCGAAATTAAAAAAAAATTTTTTTATTACATTTTCACCCCAAACAAGGCGCATTGCCACTTTGGTGTAGGGGGCTACTATCAGGGGAAGCAACTACTGGGGCACTATGTTGGGATTTGGACAGCATGATGTCGGTTCACGTTGCACTTGAACTTCTGCATGTCAGTACAGTTAGGGAAGCAGGAACCTGGAATGGAATTCCAGAGTCTAGCGGTTCTGGGGAAGAAACTACTGGAGTAGAAAGATCTTTTACATCTAGCGATCTCTACAGTGTGGAGGTGGGATTTAGCTGCCTGTCGGGTTTGTCGAGGGTGTCTACGTCGTGGGGGCACAAGTGTCTGCAGTTCGTCAGAGCATTCACCACTAAAATACTTGTAGAACAGGCAGAGGGATGCAACGTTTCGTCGATGGGACAGAGGCTGAAGCTTAGATGACAGTTCAGTGCATATCAGATTGGCGACTCTTTTTTAACCTTGTCTAGGAGCGAGACACTAGTAGTAGATGCACCAGCCCAAATGTGACAACACTACTCCATACATGGGCGAATGGTGGCCTTATAGAGGTACACGATACTTTCAGGTGTCAGTAGTCTTCTAGCACGGTAGAGAGAGCCTACTTTTTTCGCAGCGGCCCTGGCAATGTTTTCTATATAATTGTTCGAACTCATGTTTCCTGTGAACGTTAGGCCAAGCAGTTAGAAAGATGTACTCTCAGACAGGAAGTCACTGGCCATTGCTATTGGTGGTAGAGAGGGTTTCTTGTAATTATTGAATGAAACCAGTTTTGTCTTGGTGGCATTGAGCGTGACCATCCATTTTTGTCCCCATTCCACTACAGATTGGAGGTCATCCTCTAGTGTTTCTGCCATTACTTTAGATATATGTTCATTTGTTTTCCTGTCGTCCCTGCTATAGAGTGTGGTGTCATCAGCATATATCCCCATCTCAGAGGCAATTTTGTCGGGGAGGTCATTTATGAATATCAGGAACAGCAGAGGTCCAAGGATAGATCCTTGGGGCACTCCCGCATTTATATCATATTGTTTAGATGTACGACCGTCGAGGACAACCTGGATTTTTCTCTTATCTAAGAAGGATTTAATTATGTTAAGTATTCTACCAGTGATACCGTAAGATCTAATCTTCCTGTGGAGACCCTCATGCCATACCTTGTCAAAAGCCTTAGATGTATCTAGAGCTACCGCTCTGCCCTCTCCCGCTTTGTCCAGTGAATGGTATATTCGTTCAGAGATTACAGTGAGGATGTCTGCCGTGGAACGGGCTTGTCTAAATCCATATTGATGGTCGGTCAGAAGTTTAGCATCTGTAAGGTGCTGGACTAGAGCATGGTTAATTAAGGTCTCAAATATTTTGGCAAAACGTGGGAGGAGGCTAATAGGGCGATAATTTAATGGGTCAGTTCTTTCGCCAGAATTCTTGAATACTGGTACTACAGAAGCAGTTTTCCAACAGCTCGGAAAGCAAGATTCATTAAGGCATTTGTTGTAGAGTTTGGAGAGAACTGGAGCTACTTCGGCTGAGCACTTTTTTAATAGCACAGCTGGGATGAGGTCGGGTCCACATGCTTTGGAAGTGTCAAGGTTTTTTTATGATAGCATGCACCTGAGCAGGGGTGATTTTGAGATCGTCTAGCGTGGCGTCTGTCCGCATAGGAAATTGAGGTAGGGGGTGGTTTAGAGGGTCCAGTGTGGAGTTTGAGGCAAACCGACTGGCAAGCATGTTAGCCTTCTCGGTTGCTGAGCAAAGAACCTCGTGATTGTTGGTTAGTGGGGGAATTGTTGATTGCCCATTATTTACTACACTGTTGTAGATTTTCCAGAAGTCACGAGTTCCTAGTTTTTGTGCTTCGATGCATCAGTAGTCCTTACTCTTTGGTAGCGCTTCGAGTAGCTATTCTATCACAAGTTGTATGATATCGGGATGCTTGTAGTGCCATGTCGTACATGTAAAGGGGCCATGCACCCGTTTCTGATGGCCTTTTCAAACATCCTGTGGGTGAAGAGTCCACTGATGCTCTAATTGTGATGCGTGTTTGATATTATTCACATCCACTTCGTCAAACACCTCTCACGATTCCTGGTGAACCAAGTGAAAAAGAGATCCACACAATTGCACTTACGGGAACAGCGAGGATACTAAAAAGAGCTCTCGGTTGGTTTCAATAAAAAGCAGGGCAATGTTGGCAGCTGGTCTGGCTGCCCCATACCCAGCATTACAATCTTCAAAGGAAGAAAATTAAAAAAAAAAACTATAAATTAAAAAGACAGCTTAAACAAAAAATAAATTGAATAGAGAATCCAAACTAGAATCAAACGATCAGGGTTTCAAGTGCTTTAGACTAAAACTCATAGCGTTATCTATTTATATTTTCTCTACCGTCCTTCCCTGGCCCAAGATTGTACCCTACTCTGGTAGCATAGAAAGAACATTCCCCTTAGATACTAGCACCTAAGTATATGTATGATAATCTGAAAATCATACCTTCCCATATTTGCGATGTCATAAAATAGCTAGATCCACCGAACTCGTGTGGGCTTGATCTTATCCCTGTTTCATTACATAAAGAAATACCCCGCTGAGTTTGTCTCGGTTCTCTCCAAACTCTTCAACAAATGCTGTCGTGACTGCTGGAAAATTGATTTTGTTGTACTAGTTTTCAAGAATTCTACCGAAAGAAATGACCCACTCAATTATCGTTCAATTAGCCACCTCCCTCTCTCTGCCAAAATCTTTAAGTCCTTAATTAGGCACCTCGTATGTAATGTACAATAAATTAAACAATAGAAAACTGGCTCTATAATAATGCATACGAAATCTGCATGAATTAAAATATTATATTTAAGCGGATTTTCGACCAGGCAACGCGGGCTGCCTCCTAATATATATATATATATATATATATATATATATATATATATATATATATATATATATATATGTGTGAAAAATAAAAAATTTGGTATTATAGTAAATTCGAGAGAGTTGATGCAGTGATTGCAGGTGATTAAATGACTTACTGACTAGATGGTTTTTTAACGAATGATTAAAAGTAATTTTTTGTATAGTTTTAAAGGTTAAAAACTTCAAAGACTAATATATATATATATATATATATATATATATATATATATATATATATATATATATATATATATATATATATATTAGGGTTAGGACGATTAATTGAATCGGAATCGGTAAAATTGGTACTTTTCGAAGTACTGGAATCGAGATCGGAATCGGAAAAATTTCTGTCTCTTTTCCGATACTTTTAGTTTTCAATTGTATTTAATTTTGTTTTGAACAAAATCTTTCACTATTGATAATAACAGCAGAATTATGAATATTTTTCCATTTAAACTTCCAGTAAAACTAACATCGATAGCTTATCCTGCTCCACATATGTAGTTTTACGTTTGAGAAAATATCTGCAAAATGAACATATATTTTTGCGATATGCATGAAAAATAACCATATTATAATTAGATATTTAGAGATTTATCGGAGTCGACAATTCTATCGGAATCGAGAAAAATACTGGAATCGTCTCATCACTAACACACACACACACACACACACACATATAAATATAATAGTAATAATTAATTTCGTATTTATTGTAATACAACACATTCTGTGTTGTTTGTTATATTGTACCCAATATATGAGGCGCTGAATGTTATAAGCGCAAAAAAGATTTTAAAAAATAAAAACGGAAAAAAATGCTAATAAAGTTAAACGACCTTCGAAATGCTATAGGATCTGAACCGTGAAAGATATTTATGTGAGGTTTTCTTTATTGTTTAGCTTGAAGCGTGAGCTTCTTTGTTAACATACTTTTGTGTCAGAAAATCAAGGCATTTTATGACGGCAAAAACATTAATAGCGTTTTTCTCTCTTTCCATGAAAACAACGGACCGGACGGTAGTACACATTGTGCCCTCATTTCGTGTTGTACCAAACCTAACATGACATAAATAGCTGATATTTTGATAGGAAGTAGTAATTTGCATGAACACAAACCCATAATAAATATTTTCACGATAAAAAAAAAAACAAGCTGCTGTTGTCCTGAACATCACTTAAACAAACACACCTTTTTACCGTTGCAAAAAGAGTGTTATCATAGTAATATAATTATTGTTAAAACACTTCGAACAATTTTACTCTTATAGAATAAAAAAAAAGAATAAAAGTAAGTTTACTGGGTAAAGACCCTGACTCTGTGACCCAGGTAACCGCTAATAACGCTACAGGCGGCATCGAACGTAGTTTAAGGCCTATTATCGATCTTTAGAGCCTGAGATAACACTGTCGCTGGTTGTTTTCCAAGTTTCTAACATTGGGAGAGGATGATGCTAAAACTTAACAGATGTTTCATTGGATAAAAATGCTTTATACAATGAGCGGGTGACCTGTGGTGGTGGGTATACTGTGCATTAATCGATTTCCACTAATGAATTCCACCATAACTAATCTTGTACGTGTTAAAGGAGGCTATGGAGAATAAAATGATATACTTACTTGATATTCTGCCGCGAATTACTGAATTATAATAGTCAGCACTTCATATATAGTAATGATTTCAATAGTTGGCATAGAAACAAAACATTCAGCGACCCAGCCATAATCGTTGCTTAGCATTTCAGATGGATGAAAAAAGGCTAAAATATCTATTTGCACACACTATCAGAGAATAGTAAATTTACCTCTGTCGACATCAACTGCGTTTTTTTTAAATTTTGACCATTTAACAGTTATTTTGACAGGCCACAAATCAAATCGAAATTAAAAAAAAATTTTTTTATTACATTTTCACCCCAAACAAGGCGCATTGCCACTTTGGTGTAGGGGGCTACTATCAGGGGAAGCAACTACTGGGGCACTATGTTGGGATTTGGACAACATGATGTCGGTTCACGTTGCACTTGAACTTCTGCATGTCAGTACAGTTAGGGAAGCAGGAACCTGGAATGGAATTCCAGAGTCTAGCGGTTCTGGGGAAGAAACTACTGGAGTAGAAAGATCTTTTACATCTAGCGATCTCTACAGTGTGGAGGTGGGATTTAGCTGCCTGTCGGGTTTGTCGAGGGTGTCTACGTCGTGGGGGCACAAGTGTCTGCAGTTCGTCAGAGCATTCACCACTAAAATACTTGTAGAACAGGCAGAGGGATGCAACGTTTCGTCGATGGGACAGAGGCTGAAGCTTAGATGACAGTTCAGTGCATATCAGATTGGCGACTCTTTTTTAACCTTGTCTAGGAGCGAGACACTAGTAGTAGATGCACCATCCCAAATGTGACAACACTACTCCATACATGGGCGAATGGTGGCCTTATAGAGGTACACGATACTTTCAGGTGTCAGTAGTCTTCTAGCACGGTAGAGAGAGCCTACCTTTTTCGCAGCGGCCCTGGCAATGTTTTCAATATAATTGTTCGAACTCATGTTTCCTGTGAACGTTAGGCCAAGCAGTTAGAAAGATGTACTCTCAGACAGGAAGTCACTGGCCATTGCTATTGGTGGCAGAAAAGGTTTCTTCTAATTATTGAAGGAAACCAGTTTAGTCTTGGCAGCATTGAATGTGACCATCTATTTATGTCCCCATTCCACTACAGATTGGAGGTCATCCTCTAGTGTTTTTGCTATTTCTTTAGTTATGTGTTCATTTGTTTTCCTGTCATGCCTGTTATAGAGCGTGGTGTCATCAGCATATATATCCATCTCAGAGGCAGTTTTGTCGGGGAGGTCATTAATAAATATCAGGAACAATAGAGGTCCAAGGATAGACCCCTGAGGCACTCCCGCATTTATATCACACTGTTTAGATGTACGACCGTCGAGGACAACCTGGATTTTTCTCTTATCTAAGAAGGATTTAATTATGTTAAGTATTCTACCAGTGATACCGTATGATTCAATTTTCCTGAGGAGACCCTTGTGCCATACCCTGTCAAAAGCCTTAGATATATCTAGAGCTACCGCTCTGCCCTCCCCCGCTACAGGTTTAAATACTCTATATATAAAATGTCAACTCTGTAGATCAGATATTAAAGGAGTTTAGTATAAATTTTCACACAAACACCGGCAAGGTCACTTTTGTATATATATAAGTGGATACCAAAATGTTAGGAATATAATTGTGAAAAACACTCACACATTAATATATATATATATATATATATATATATATATTAATGTGTGAGTGTTTTTCACAATTATATTCCTAAACACTCACACATTAATATATATATATATATATATATATATATATTAATGTGTGAGTGTTTTTCACAATTATATTCCTAACATTCTGGTATCCACTTATCTCAGAAGTAACAATAAACAAAACTTGGATTTTGGGGATACACAACTTGAACTCGGGAATACCTAAATCATCAACCAAGGATCATCGTAATTTTACTCCGGACATGAGAAAAATGGAATCAAAAGCTACATCCTGAAACTAATTGCCGTTTCAAACCATTTCCCCCCGGAAAAGTGAGGTAATATCCATTCATTATAGTCTCGTTTCAGCTTTAATATTGTAAAATATTTCAAAATTTTCATCACCAACAGAACACGTTACCTTGAATCACCATTTAAACTGGATGGAGACTGAATTTTATACAGAGGAACTTCTGTTTATCTGTGAATAATTAAAAAAATATTTCGACATGTCTTGCACTCAGCAAGAACATAAAAACTTAACGTCTCTACTCCTCTGCCTTTAAGAACTTTCTCCTACTGTAAATTGTCCTTATTTTCGTATTTATGTTTTATTTCATTTCATTTTTTTAATCTTTATATTTTATACTTATTTTCTTATATCTATTTTTATTTCTCCTATATTTAATTTGTATATCTTATACCTTTATTATTACTCTCTAATTCTTATATTTTTTATATCTATCTATCACATGCTTCTTTGTATTTTTATCTCCTTATTCTACCATCTGTTTATCCTATATCTTATTCACTTTAAAATTTTCTATATTGTATCCTGTCACCTTTATTATTTTATTATAGTATTATTTCTAATAATTTATACTTCATTTATATACTGTTATAATTTCAGATCCACCTTCTAAAATAAATATATTTCAAGTAAACACCTTCCATAGCTATAACCCATTAATACATCTGATTAAATAAATATTTTATATTTGTTTTTTATATATGTGTTTTATATATATTTTTATGCTTCTATATTGAATAACTTTGTATTTCTTCTACCGTTATCATTTATTATTTATCATTTATTATTTATTATTACTCAATAATTCTAATATGGTTTTCATCGATGTTTCCAATACTCCTTTGTATTTTTATCCTCTTATTCTGCCATTTCTTTATCCTCTTTTTTTATTCACTTAAAAAATTCTATATTGCATCCCTTATAATTTATCCCCTACTTTTATTATTTTATTATAGTATTATTCCTTTTAATTTATACTTCGTTTAAATACCATGAAAATTTCCGATACTCCTTCTAAAATATACCGACATAGCATAAATCTCCTATTTAAAATAAACTCCTTCCATAGCTATAACCCATTAATGCATATGATTAAATAAATATTTTTTCAATTAAGTTACCAAATATTATCTCCGATAGTTTAATCACGCACAATGCACACATATATTAAATCCACCATGGCAGATATGCTATGCATATATACTCCTCCATCAATTTAGTTCTGCCACCTTGAAACAGTCTCAATACTTTATATCTCACTGCACAATTATTTCACTCCTAAGGTAACTATCGCTAGACGTCGCATCTCACAGAAATATATTTTTTTAAAACAGTAATGAATTTTTCGAACTCAATATTTTTCAATTTTTAAACTTTAAAAATCTATCAAAAATTTTCTATTGATTCTATTTTTACGATATTTTCAGGGTCAATGTGAAATTTTATGTTCTTTCCAATAAACCGAATATAATATTTTAGACAAACGTTTTTTTTTTAAATTCACAACTCCCCCCCCCATTTCAAGTTTCTATTAAAAAGTAAATAATTAATTTACTCACCGAAAAGTAAATAATTAATTTACTCACAAATTGAAGAGAAAGGGTCAATAGATAATATATTCAAGTTTAAAACAAAAAACAAGTAGTGTTTTTTTAGAATTTCACGTGTAAAGTTTGAAGTTTAAAACCTTTTTTTTTTAAACCACGTTATTTGTTTTTTCTTTTTTTTTTTAATGGAACCTTGGTCCTTGCTCCTTTAATCGAAAAAAAAAAAATGGGGCTTGAATTACATTTTTCGAGGAGTTATAAGCTTGGAAAGACAGGGGGTCGAATAATTCACGCCTCCCATTTTGAAATGTCTATTAAAAAGTAAATAATTAATTTATGTACCAAAGTCTTATATATCACAAATTGAAGAGAAAACGTCAATTAAATAATATACTCAAATTTCTGACACACCAAGTGATTGCCAGGTCACTCATGCATGATGTTTTCGCCTAAATTATCCTCCGAGTAAAAGAGGTCATATTCAGGTGAATGTACTAATACATATTTATTGATCTATTTTTACTTTTATTACTCATGAAAATAATGTGTTTTAGTCGACCGTTGTTAAGCGGCCAACCATAAAACACTGCGTTGGTTAGAAGTAGCCCGATCAACAGCAGATATCTTAACTGTAGTTTCTGAACGTATATACCGTTCATTGGATAAAACAGGGGAGGGTAGAGCGGTGGCCCTCGATATATCTAAGGCATTTGACAGGGTATGGCACGATGGTCTTCTAAGGAAAATTAGATCATATGGAATCACTGGAAGAATTCATAATGTAATTAAATCCTTCTTAAGTAATAGAAAAATCAAAGTTGTCCTCGACGGTCGTACATCCAAACAATACGACATAAATGCGGGAGTTCCTCAAGGGTCTATCCTTGGACCTCTATTATTCCTGATATTCATAAACGACCTCCCTGATAAAATTGTTTCGGAGATGGGTATATTTGCCGATGACACCACTCTCTATAACAGATATGAGGCGAAAACAAATGAACACATATCCAAGGAAATGGCTGAAACACTAGAGGATAACCTCCAATCCGTAGTGGAATGGGGACAAACATGGTTGGTCACATTCAATGCTGCTAAGACTAAGCTTGTTTCCTTCAATAACTACAAGAAACCTTCTCTACCACCAATAGCCATGGCCAAGAACACATTACCTGAAAGTACTTCTTTTAAACTCCTCGACCTAACGTTTACAGGGAATATGAACTGGAATAGATACATTGAGAGTATTGCCAAGGCTGCTGCAAGGAAGGTTGGCTCCCTCTACCGTGCTAGAAAACTACTTACGCCTGACAGTATCCTATACCTCTATAAGGCAACCATTCGCCCATGTATGGAGTACTGTTGTCACATCTGGGCTGGTGCATCTGCTTCTTGTCTCTCGCTCCTGGACAGGGTTCAAAAGAGAGTCGCCAACCTGATAGGTCCTGAACTGTCATCTAGGCTTCAGCCTCTGTCCCATCGACGAGATGTTGCATCCCTCTGCCTGTTCTACAAATACTTCAATGGTGAATGCTCTGATGAACTGCAAACACTTGTACCTCCCCGACGTAACTACCCCCGACAAACCCGACAAGCTACTAAGCCTCATCCCTTTACAGTAGAGATCCCTAGGTGCAAGAAAGCCTTTTACTCCAATAGTTTCTTCCCCAGAACTGCGAGTCTTTGGAACTCCCTTCCGGGATTCTGCTTTCCCAACTGCAATGATATGCAGAAGTTCAAGTGTAATGTTAACAAACATCTTTCTACTCATCTCCCTTCATAATGACCCCGCTAATTAAGTCGCTGATAGTAGCCCCCTGCTTCAAAGTGGCACTGTGCCTTGTTTGGGGTGAAAATTGAATAATAAAAAAAAGTGGCTCTAGAAGGCATAAATTTAGTCCAGTATGAAAATGTTTAGTCTTTATCCTGTCCACCAGAGAATTTCTTTTTCGACTTAATTTACAGGGTGCAACGGTAGGTGTGTCAGAAACTTCGTGAAAAATATTGAATAATTCGACCCGCCCTGTCTTTCCAAGCTTATAACTACTCGAAAAATGTAATTCAAACCCTAACTTTTTTTTCAATTAAAGAAGCAAGGACCAAGGTTTCATTTAAAACAAAAACAAAAAAAAAACAACTTGATTTAAAAAAAAAGTTTTAAACTTCGAACTTTACAGGTAAATTTCTAAAAAACACTACTTTTTTTGTTTTAAATTTGAATATATTATTTATTGATCTTTTATCTTCAATTTGTGATATATAAAACTTTGGTGAGTAAATTAATTATTTACTTTTTAATACACATTTCAAAACGGGGGCGTGATTTAATTCGACCTTCTGTCTTTCTAAGCTTATAACTACTCGAAAAATGTAATTCAACCCTAATATTTTTTCAATTAAAGGAGCAAGGAGCAAGGACAACGTCTTTTTTTTTTTTTAAGGTTTTAACTTTCCGATTTTACAGGAAAATTTCTAAAAAACACTACTTTTTGAATATATTATTTATTGATCTTTTATCTTCAATTTGTGATATATAAAACTTTGGTGAGTAAATTAATTATTTACTTTTTAATAGACATTTAAAAATAGGAGGGGTGAATTTAAAAAACAAAGTTTGTCTAAAATATTTTATTCAGTTTATTGGAAAGAGCAATTAATTTCACATTGACCCCGAAAATATCGTAAAAATAGAATTAATAGAAACATTTTGATAGATTTCTAAACTTTAAAAATTGAAAAATACTGAACTCGTAAAATTCAATTAATTTCATTAGTGTTTTTTAAGAAATAAAAAAATAATATTTCTGTTACTTTTTATACAACTTTATTAGTTTATTTTGGAAGCATAATCCATAAAGAAAATAAACAACCCATTTTTTAAAGAGAAATTACGAGTTTTAATATTTTATTCGCAGTTTCGTGTTTGGGGTGTCAAAAATTTCTACAAAACTTCTGATTTACCTAGTGCAACGGTAAAATTTTCGTCCTAGAAAAGACGACATGGTTCATTTCTATTTTATGAAAACAGGTTTTCTTTCTTTTTTTTTTTTTCCTGTAGACAATCTACTAATTGACCAATTGTGTACAAATCCCAAGAGCGATAGGAGCCTTCTATCATGTCTGAAAATGACACAATGTTCAACGAATTAGATCTGGTATGCGCCGCTCTACAACTCATGCTCTCTACCGATCCAAGTTATGACAACAGGACCATTGCCAACACCCTCAACATGCAAATCTGGACGGTTCAATTCTTGAGGGTACAGTTCAACGACACTGTTATGGTTTTTAGTGGGGTTTCAAATGAGAGCTACATCTTGCTACCTCACATCTTCAAAGTCGGCTTGAAAATCAACACTAAAGTGTACCTGGATGTGCCGAAGAGTGTGGTGATCCCTGATGCAATCAGGTGGTCGCTGACAGAATCTGTGTGTGGTAACAGGATTCGGCGTTGGTAGTATTTTACGTTAAACTGTGTTCATTGTACATTGCCCACCCCAATGTGACCATAAAGTGGGTGCCCATTTGACGTTACATTTTTATAGACAAGTGAATACCCACGTTTTGACCACTAACATTTCTTCATATCTTGGAAACTACTCGTTTGCCGTATATTTAAAATGTTATTTCCGTTTACATCGCCCCCGAAAACCTATAAAAGTGGAATTTTAAAGGAATTTTCGAGGGTAGAGTAATTCTTCATATTTACCCTATCGAGAATAACATCCGGGTTCTTTAATGGCGGATAAACTATTGTCGAAGAGACGGTTTACCGTGATTCTTGGTTGAAAAATCATTTTATTTTAAAAAAATACATGGAATTTAATATATAAATATGGATTAATTATTAAACAGGAAGAATAGAAGCACCCATGGCTTAGTAATTTGGAGCAGGTGGGTGATTTTTGGCAGTTATATATATATATTAGATCTCGATTCAAGTTAATTTTGTTGCTTTCGTGAAATCTTTTTTTAAAGAAAACCGATGAAAAAAAATATTTTATATTTTTCGATTAAACCTTTTATGAGTTTAAAATTTAGTCTTTGCTCATTTTATTGAAATAAAAATTACTTTTTCATATTGTTATAAGCTTGTAGACATGGAGAGTCTATTTAATTAAACGTTTTGCAATGGCGACTTGCCCAAAAACTTTGATACACCTACGATATTGTGCCCTTCTCTCACTGCCTCCCCCCTCCATCGCGACCTGAACTCGCTGGACTACTTCGTTTGATCATACGTTGAGAACATCACAAACATGACTTCTCACAACACCAAAGCCAGCCTGATCGCAGCTATCCACCGAGTATTCGCCGAGCTCACGCCGACGCTTGTGGAAAAGGCATGCTCCCAGTTCCGGACCTGTATCGAGGCGTTGGTTGAGGCTGAATGCGGCTATATTGAACAGATGTCAGCTCTACTACATAATCAAGTTACCTGAATTGATGTTTTCAATAAAAGTTTAAAATAAGGCTGTAGTGTTGTTTCTCCATGGCGCCAAATTTATCGTTCCACCCTGTATTAAATATAAGTTTATCCTAGCTTGGAGAATACATGAATATTTTTTGCAGTTTATATCAAACCAATATACACGAATTCTGAAAAAATCTAGTTTAGTAAAAATATGTGATAAAAATTGAATTTGGAATAAAATTATGAATTCTTCACTCGTTGGAAAGTTATGTTTTATTTAAGAAATAATGGTAGGAAAAAAGGTTAAAAGGTTTTTTATTTTTATTTTTATTTTTTATTTTTACTTTTATTTTATTTTGTTATTATTTTTTTTTTGCGCGTTGATCTCTTTGTATACACTCGCTGCTTAGATGGCTTGCCAAGCATTTTTCCATCAAAGTAAATATAGCAAATTAGGTTCAGTTTCTTCAATTAAAGGTTAAATAATATTACTATTCATGATTTCTTTTGTTTATACAGGGTTATGTCAATCTTTTCTTTTTGTATTACCTATTATGACGACACAATCACGTTGACACACCGGGTTTCGACCGATCACCGAAGTTAAGCAACGATGGTGAGCCTTGTCAGTACCAGATGGGTGATAATGTGGGAAGGCTAGGCGCTGTATGTACCATGCCGTGTCGTAGACATTTCCAGGTTGGTATCTCGAGGTACATTTAACTCACGGTAGGGAGATTCGCCCCCGAAACAAGGCGGGGAGCAACGGTAGACTACCGTCTTTACTTGTCTTCCCGAGATTACCATGGCTCTATGATTTGGAGAGCCGTGGTCGCTGATATTGTTAAAACATTAATTATGACTTAATAGGGATGGCAGCGAGTGATAAGCACGGCATAAAAAAGAGATGAAGTTGAACAACATAGCGAGAGGGTGAAAATGAGAGACATACTTAGCATGAAATGGATCACTTTATGAGTTGATGTAAAATTCAGCTAATTAGAACAATTTATCCAGTCGACTACAGAATTTACTTTTCGGTTCTTTAATATAACTTTATCATAGCTTGCAGTTGTGAAAGCAATATACACAAATTCTGAAAAAATTTTTTTAGCTTAGTATAACCATGTGATAAAAAATCAATTTGCAATAAAATGATTATTTCTTCTCTACCTTGAAAATTATCTTCTATTAAAGGAATAATGTTATAAAAAGGAAAAAGGTTCAAATGGATCTCTGTGCTGGCTTGTATTAACATAAAACAAATACATTTTAAGCCAATCGGTTGCATGTCTCTAAATTTATAAAATTTTCCGTTTTTATTCAGCTGAAATACATAAAAGAAGTGGTTCCTGGGCCAAACGTTTCGTTGATATCGCCAGCTGTTTCAGCAGCTATTCGGCCTAGCTTGAATAGAAATAAGAAAATTGTGCGAATTTGCTGATATTTTTCATCTTGTATTCAACGTTCTGAAAAGAAGGCAAATACGCATTACACTCATCATAGCAGGTGAAGGTGAAATTAATGGAAGTGGTCAGTGTATTTATTTGCTTCCCCACTGAGCAAATTAGGCACAAGGCCGTTTTTTAATGTGGAGAGAGAGGGAGGGGGGAGAGAAAGGGGGATCCAGCTCCCGAGAGGTGGGAAATGGGAGCTGGATAGTAACTGTGGTCGTAGGGTGATCCCTACCTTGACCAAGTTCAGATATGTGGGGTCTTTGCTAGTCATAGCTGGTCTTTGTATTTATTTGCTTCCCCACTGAGCAAATTAGGCACAAGGCCGTTTTTTAATGTGGAGAGAGAAGGAGGGGGAGGGAAAGGGGGATCCAGCTCCCGAGAGGTGGGAAATGGGAGCTGGATAGTAACTGTGGTCGTAGGGTGATCCCTACATTGACCAAGTTCAGATATGTGGGGCTACCCCCACATATGATCCCTGCTAGTCATAGCTGGTCTTTGCTTGCAGCATCTGCCGGAACAGATGGTATTTATTTGCTCCCCCACCGAGCAAATTAGGCACAAGGCCGATTTTTAATGTGAGGAGTGAAGGGAGGGGGAAGGGAAAAAGGGGACCAGCTCCCGAGAGGTGGGAAATGGGAGCTGGTTAAAGGTCAGGCATGTGGGGTTGGCCCACATCTGGTCTTTGCTAGTCATAGCTTGCAGTATCTGCCGGAACAGATGGTATTTATTTGCTCCCCCACCGAGCAAATTAGGCACAAGGCCAATTTTTAATGTGAGGAGTGAAGGGAGGGGGAAAGGAAAAAGGGGACCAGCTCCCGAGAGGTGGGAAATGGGAGTGGTTAAAGGTCAGGCATGTGGGGTTGCCCCCACATCTGGTCTTTGCTAGCAGTATCTTCCGGAACAGATGGTATTTATTTGCTCCCCCACCGAGCAAATTAGGCACAAGGCCGATTTTTAATGTGAGGAGTGAAGGGAGGGGGAAGGGGAAAAGGGGACCAGCTCCCGAGAGGTGGGAAATGGGAGCTGGTTAAAGGTCAGGCATGTGGGGTTTCCCCCACATCTGGTCTTTGCTAGTCATAGCTAGTCATAGCTTGCAGTATCTTCCGGAACAGATACTACACTTTGATCGTGTCCCCCGATCCACGGAGGGCGGGGGGACTGTTTAATCAAAGTGGTCAGGTCTACACCTTATTATGGAGTAGCAGAAAGGCGTGAGGCAGGAGTTGGTTTTGCAGTAAAAAATGCGCTTGTGAGTAAACTGGCTGGACATCCAAAAGGAGTGAATGACCTTTTTATGACACTGAGACTCTCTCTCTCTCTCTCTCTCTCTCTCTCTCTCTCTCTCTTTCTCTCTCTCTCCAATGGAAAGAAGTTTGCCACTCTTGTCAGTTCATACGATGACAACGATGACAAACCCTGATGACATCAAAGGCATATTCTACGAAGACATGAATAATGGCATAGGCGCAACACCTAATTTGGGAAAGCTTGTCATACTTGGTGATTTTGGTGCAAGAGTAGACTGTGACAGTGCTGCCTGGGAAGGTGTGATAGGAAAACGGTTTGGAAAATGTAATAGCAATGGTCTTCTTCTTCTTCTTCTTCTTCTTCAAACCTGCTCTGGGCATAGCCTGCTGATAGCAAACACTGTGTTTCGTCATGGATGCACCCTCGCTCAAAGCACTGGCATCTAATTGCCTATATCGTTATCAGGAAACGGGACAGGTGGAACATACGTATCACTAGGGCCATGTGTGGAGCCGAGTGCTGGACAGGCCACAGCCTCATAATGGCCACAGCCTCAATCAACATATCCAACAAAAGAGAAGACCCCAAGGAAATATAGTACAAAAACGACTGAATGTCAACAAGTTAAAAATATAAACTGTCCAGAAATCTTTGTCTGAAACTCTGTCAGAATGCCTTAAACCTGATGGAATAGAAAACTGAGATATGGAGAAAACATGGGAAACAATATGCGAGACAATATACAACACACCCATGGAATGTTTTCGGCTAGTTTCCAGGAAACACAACGACTGGTTTGATGAGAACTGCCTGGAAATTAATCAGTTGCTAGAGGAGAAGCATTCTGCATACAAAGCCCATCCTCCAAACTAAAGTAGGACACGTGGAAGAATTTGCGTAGCAGCGTTCAGTTGAAGCTCAGACAGTTGCATGTTATTTGGCTTAGCAAGAAAGCAGAAGAAATTCAAATCTATGCAGATAGGAATGGCATGCAGAATTTCTACGAAGGTCTCAAGGTGATTTATGGTCCAACTCCATCCAAATCATCACCTCTCCTCAGTGTAGACGAATCCACTATCCTCACTGACAAAGACGTGATCCTGAAAAGATTGGCAGAACATTTTAAAAGTGTATTAAACCGCTCCTCTATCATAAATGATGAGGCTACTGTAAACGAGGAAATGGATGAACTCCCAACCCTCGAAGACTTAGAAAGAAATCTGCCCGTTGTCCACTGGAAGAGCGCCTGGCTCAGACTCTATCCCAGCTGAGATATATAAAGAGGGCAGCAAGACCCTGATTGATAAACTCCATCAGCTTTTCCACATCATCTGGCAGGAGGAGGCAAACAATGCCTCCATCATACATCTATACAAGCATAAAGGTAACCACCAGGCCTCCAATAACCATCAGGAAATATCCCTGTTAGGCAGAGTAATGCTGAAAAGACTTCTTTCCAGATAGTCAATGTGGATTCCGTAAGGATCATGGTTCTATTGATATGGTGTTTGCCACTAGGCAGCTTCAAAAAAAGTGCCAAGAACAAAATCTAGACCCATACTCCACCTATGTTGATCTGACCAAAGCTTTTGGCAATGTAAGCAGAAAAGGCGTCTGAAAAATAATGGCAATCAGGTACAGATTTGACGGATGAGTTTTCAACCTCAGGAGGCAGCAAGCAAAATCCAGGGTTGCAATGGACACTGTAAATGACTTTCTGTTTGTTGATGTGCCCTTAACACTACCTCTGAGGCAGGCATGCAGCACAATGCAAACCTATTCTCGGAGGTTTGTAAAAACTTTGGTCTCACAATCAATACCAAGAAACAGCATTTCAATCGGGTTACAAAGACTCAATGATGTTGACAAGTTCACCTACCTTGGCAGTAGGCTTTCTCGCAATGTAGTCGTTGATGATGAAATCAACACCAGATTCGCTAAAGCAAGCGCTACCTTTGGCCGATTCTGCAAGAATGTATGGGACAGAAGAGGCATCACCTTCATGACAAAGATCAAAGCTGCCATACTCACCACCTTACTCTATTGATGTGATTCGTGGACTGTCCACTAACGGCACACTAGAAAATTAAACCACTTCCACAACATCAGACTGAGGAAACTGCTTGATATAGGCTGGCAGGAAAAGATACCAGACACAGAAGTCCTCACTCGTGCTGGGCTTCCAAACATCACCATTAGTTGTCGCAGAGAATCGCAGAAAGGACAGGGGGCAAATGTTTTGAAGTCCTCAACATTTGCTACAATTCACTGTTCTCACTGCAGTAGAACTTTTCAAGTAAAGATTGAGCTTATCAGCCATCTCCGCACTAACTGATAATGACTCTTTCCCACTTCACCATACAGGATGATCAGATTGTCCTCGTCGTTGCGACGGACAAACATCTGTAGCACACTTTCGATTTGGTTTTTAGCCGGCAAAATCTGCTGCTAAATGTTCAAAATTGGAAAAGAAACATTTGCCCTTTATAGAAGTAGTCGATTAAACCTGTTTTCATGCACAAATTAACATTAAAAGGTTAGTCAACGTTATTTTTATTATTTATCTGTCACAAGTCTTTAGAGCTCTTTTACAGGTGTCCTTGTAACGCAGGTGGCGGACCGGGCGTGGCTCACAGGACAAGGACAGCGGCTGAAGCGCTGAATGCTTTGGTTTAAATTCTAGTCGATAGCATCCAACGTATTTTTTTAAATTTTGAAACTATTACGATATATATTGGGTACAATATAATAATCAATATAAAATTTGGTCTAAAAATAAATACGAAATCTCTGTAAATTAAAATATCATATTTGAACGTATTTTGCAACTGGGCTACGCAGGGCGGCCTGCTAGTCTATCTATATATCTATATAAGCGAGAATGTATGTGGGAGGACATTTCTCAACCTATATACTCAGCGATTTTTTGGTCTACAGACTTGAAATTTGCTATATAGGGTGTCCAGATATGTGAATGACTCTATAATTGGTTGTCATCCGGAAAAGGGGCTGTTAAGGAGGTAACAATATTTTTAAAATAGGTATGTGGGGGTTATCGGATTTTTATTTGCTTGTTACCTGTTTCAGGGATGCGCATACGTGAATGGTTCACGTGACAGTTAAGAATAAGTATATCTGAAAACAGTTTTTAACCACGTGTCCAGCTGGCCTAATGGTTATCGTACTAGTTTCGCTGTCTTTAGGCTTTGGTTTCGATCTCAACTCGAGTATTATTATTTTTATTTACAAGTAGTGAACTGTTTAGAAAAAAATAAGACTCGCATGAACACATGTTTCAGTTTCAGTATGAATTAACATGTAATATTTATGCGTCTTTTACGAGGGGGCAACGCCGGGTAAAGTAAACAAACAAGCTACCTACGTCACGTGTCACTTGAAACATAAACATAATTTTGCATCAAATGACAATGGACAATAAACATAAAAATGAATAAATAAACGACAGAGAATCTGATATGTAAATTGCAAAAACATAATAATTCAAATCCAATATCCACATTTTCGTTGTACAAAACAAATTCGATAACTAACGCTAATTTGTTGCTGTGCTAAAAAGATGACAACAAAAATCGATGTACGCCTAGCTTTCAATAAGTTTCCAGTCTTTTTTGTATGTGGATATTTTTTATTGATTTTACATACATGAAACTCTAGTCTCTTTCGAAGTAAATCTCTCCCAGCTGCAATGCACATTGTACCGTTGAAATTACTTCTGGAAGTCCTCTTGTGTGAGCATGTCAATGACTCTTGTAACCAGCTCTTTCATCTCCTCAATTATATTATAACGAAAGCGCTTAAGGTTTTCCTTGAGCTTAGGGAATAACCAAAAGTCACAAGGAGCAATGTCTGGAGTATAGGGAGGACGAGGAACTATCTTGATGCCCATCTTGGTCACACACACACACACACACACACACACACACACACACAGAGTAAATCGAACTTACTAAGGGAGATAATAACTTCCGGTGAATACTGGAAAAATATCCAGTAAATAAAACGTTGTTTAGTAAATCGTTATTTTTTTATTTTTTGCATTTCCATACACTATACATGAATAATAATATTACTAAAACACCCGGTGAGTCATAAGCTTCATTTCGGTACCTTACTTGCCTGGATGGATTGCCTGTAGGCTGAGATAAACCGCATCACACACACATACACACACACACATTAGGAAAATTTATAATAAGATCACTCATGCATATACTAGCGATAACATAAAGCTAACTAATATGCATGACTTTAAAAAACGAGAGTTAATATATATTTTTCATTTTTTATGGTTTCTTACGATTAATGTCATTTCACTTTTATTACGTGCATAGTTTCTACTGTACATAATTTCGTGCATAGTTACTGTGTACATAATTTCGTGCATAGTTACTGTGTACATAATTTCAGCTAATTTAAGTTAAACATGTTCTAGCACATGGAAGTATATATATATATATATATATATATATATATATATATATATATATATATATATATATATATATATTACAATAAAAAAATCCGAACTTGAAAAGTGATATGGTTAAGTTTAATGGAAAAGTAAAGGACTAGTTGTTAAAACTGGAAAAGAAAAGGACAAAATATTATAGGAAAAATATAACAAATTTATAACTTAAAATATTGCAGCATTAAGAATTGATTATATAATGTTATATATTGAACAAAAAAACAAATTCTGAATGCTGCAATATTTTAAGTCATAAATTTATTCTAGTTTTTACTAGAATATCTTGTCCTTTTTTCCAGTTTTAACCAGTCCTTAACGTTTCCATGTTTAAGCTTAACCATATTGCTTTTCATGCTCGCATTTTTCAATTGTAACCCATGATTTTTCCAGACTTCCAATAAATTCACTTGTTCTTTGTTTAATTGCAGTCTTATTTTTTATCCTATAAACACATATGTAATAACATTGTACAGCACTCGTCTGCTTTTAATAAAATCTTCCCAATTATCTCCTTTTCATACTTTCATTCTATTTGTTTCACTTGTTAGCAAGAGTAGTCGCTGAAGCGACGTGGTTGCTATGGAAACCAGTCATAAAAAACGTCGCTCTCCTCTTTACATATTTTTACGATTTTGAAAACCAGAAAATTCACCATAACCTTTGTTTTACTGAACGAAAATTAAAAAAAAACAAACTCAGAATATAGCTGAGAAGGTGATCTATAAACTGTAATAATTATTTGAAATTTGGTTGAAAAATGAGTGAGCGCTGAAGCTTTAAAGCAGTTCTAAATGACTAAAACTGCCACTTAACCATATATTTAAAGACGGTAGTGTTTGAATGATATATATATATATATATATATATATATATATATATATATATATATATATATATATATATATATATATACTAGCTGGCAGCTAAGCGTTGCCTGGTCGTACAATACGCTTAAACACGATATTTTAATTTATGCAGATTGCGTATGTATTATTATAGAATCGATCCCTATTTATTATTATATATTAAGAGTAATAATTTGCCCGGTGGATTAATTCACAAAAAAATAAATAACTAAAATAATAATAATGATGATGATGATTATAATGTCAATCATCACATTTCGTCTGTGTTTGTTTACAATATCACGTCAGCTGATATTTGGGCTTGACGATGGATGCCCTGGAAAAGTCACTTCTGATTAATATTTACTTTTCAAATAAGCAAATGGAGAACTGATTTGCGGCGATTTTGCATCAAATGACAATGGACAATAAACATAAAAATGAATAAATAAACGACAGAGAATCTGATATGTAAAGTGCAAAAACACAATAATTCAAATCCAATATCCACATTTTCGTTGTACAAAACAAATTCGATAACTAACGCTAATTTGTTGCTGTGCTAAAAAGATGACAACAAAAATCGATGTACGCCTAGCTTTCAATAAGTTTCCAGTCTTTTCTGTATGTGGATATTTTTTATTGATTTTACATACATAAAACTCTAGTCCCTTTCGAAGTAAATCTCTCCCAGCTGCAATGCACATTGTACCGTTGAAATTACTTCTGGAAGTCCTCTTGTGTGAGCATGTCAATGACTCTTGTAACCGGCTCTTTCATCTCCTCAATTATATTATAACGAAAGCGCTTAAGGTTTTCCTTGAGCTTAGGGAATAACCAAAAGTCACAAGGAGCAATGTCTGGAGTATAGGGAGGACGAGGAACTATCTTGATGCCCATCTTGGTCACACACACACACACACACACACAGAGTAAATCGAACTTACTAAGGGAGATAATAACTTCCGGTGAATACTGGAAAAATATCCAGTAAATAAAACGTTGTTTAGTAAATCGTTATTTATTTTTTATTTTTTGCATTTCCATACACTATACATGAATATGAATATTACTAAAACACCCGGTGAGTCATAAGCTTCATTTCGGTACCTTACTTGCCTGGATGGATTGCCTGTAGGCTGAGATAAACCGCATCACACACACACACACACACATTAGGAAAATTTATAATAAGATCACTCATGCATATACTAGCGATAACATAAAGCTAACTAATATGCATGACTTTAAAAAACGAGAGTTAATATATATTTTTCATTTTTTATGGTTTCTTACGATTAATGTCATTTCACTTTTATTACGTGCATAGTTTCTACTGTACATAATTTCGTGCATAGTTACTGTGTACATAATTTCGTGCATAGTTACTGTGTACATAATTTCAGCTAATTTAAGTTAAACATGTTCTAGCACATGGAAGTATATATATATATATATATATATATATATATATATATATATATATATATATATATATATATATATATATATATTACAATAAAAAAATCCGAACTTGAAAAGTGATATGATTAAGTTTAATGGAAAAGTAAAGGACTAGTTGTTAAAACTGGAAAAGAAAAGGACAAAATATTATAGGAAAAATATAACAAATTTATAACTTAAAATATTGCAGCATTAAGAATTGATTATATAATGTTATATATTGAACAAAAAAAAAAATTCTGAATGCTGCAATATTTTAAGTCATAAATTTATTCTAGTTTTTTTCTAGAATATCTTGTCCTTTTTTCCAGTTTTAACCAGTCCTTAACGTTTCCATGTTTAAGCTTAACCATATTGCTTTTCATGCTCGCATTTTTCAATTGTAACCCATGATTTTTCCAGACTTCCAATAAATTCACTTGTTCTTTGTTTAATTGCAGTCTTATTTTTTATCCTATAAACACATATGTAATAACATTGTACAGCACTCGTCTGCTTTTAATAAAATCTTCCCAATTATCTCCTTTTCATACTTTCATTCTATTTGTTTCACTTGTTAGCAAGAGTAGTCGCTGAAGCGACGTGGTTGCTATGGAAACCAGTCATAAAAAACGTCGCTCTCCTCTTTACATATTTTTACAATTTTGAAAACCAGAAAATTCACCATAACCTTTGTTTTACTGAACGAAAATTAAAAAAAAAAAAAATTCAGAATATAGCTGAGAAGGTGATCTATAAACTGTAATAATTATTTGAAATTTGGTTGAAAAATGAGTGAGCGCTGAAGCTTTAAAGCAGTTCTAAATGACTAAAACTGCCACTTAACCATATATTTAAAGACGGTAGTGTTTGAATGATATATATATATATATATATATACTAGCTGGCAGCTAAGCGTTGCCTGGTCGTACAATACGCTTAAACACGATATTTTAGTTTATGCAGATTGCGTATGTATTATTATAGAATCAATCCTCTATTTATTATTATATATTAAGAGTAATAATTTGCCCGGTGGATTTATTCGCAAAAAAATAAATAAATAAAATAAATATTTTGATGATGATGATGATGATGATGATGATGTCATTCATCAAATTCCGTCCGTGTTTGTTTACAATATCACGTCAGCTGATATTTGGGCTTGACGATAGATGCCCTGAAAAAGTCACTTCTGATTAATATTTACTTTTAAAATAAGCAAATGGAGAACTGATTTGCGGCAATTGTAAAGTGTCCATCTTCTTTTATCGTAAATGAAACTCATTAATAAGAAAAAATCAAAATGAAATGGTGAGGTACATGCGGGCGTGAAGAGGAGGATCGTTCGATTTGTAGTCGAGTGCTCTACAACTTAGCTATACTTCCAGATTATAACAAATCTGGGTTTTTTTGTTGTTTTTTTTTTTGTTTAACAAGAAATGATTTGCTAATATTTTATTATCTCCTTTTGCTGGTGTAACGTAACATATTCCCCTGTAAAAATTAGTCTTTTTTATCTATAAAAAAAAGGTATTTTTATGATCAAACTTTTTTTTTTTTCGATACTTATCGGGTTAATTTCTGTACAAAGTCTATCTAAGAACACTGCCAGATACAGAAATTAGCTTTGTGTGAAATTTAACAAAGATAGGCTCAGCCGTTTCGGTAACTATAAGGAAGGAACTCACCCACACAAGTATATATATATATATATATATATATATATATATATATATATATATATATATATATAACGTGGTTTGTGTGATTTGTCTCTTGCTAATGGAGTTAGAAATGTCTTCATGGCCCGATTTGAATCTCCCGACCGGCTGTAATCGTAATTCCATGCGCTGATAATTCCTGAAAGGATGAAACACCAGTGTTTGTGGTTATTTTAATATTATTATACTTATAGTTATGTCAGGCACTTTAAGAACTCTGTGCTTATTGTTGAGCACTTTACAATTGAAATGTAAAGCTTGCATGCACAGATCATGATGTTATAATCATTAGATCACTATTAAATGTTTGAATTTCAAATTAGTTTCTCGCCGTTAACGTGGGCTGCATGGTTTGTTCCTAGCTAATAGGGTCAAAGATAGCTTCGTAGCCGGGTTCAACTCTCTCGACCGGCTGTAATCGTAACTTTCTTCACTGAAAGTATTAAACACTGCAGGTATTTAAAAAATTATTATACTAATTATATATATATATATATATATATATATATATATATATATATATATAAAGTTGAGTTTTTCTTGCTGTGACATAATTATTAAAAGCCTACTTTTTCTATTTGATAATTATTAAAACGAACTTCTTAATATACTCATACATAGATATGCGAGCGACAACAGGAATTGTTAACTTATATGATATCTATAAAAACAAGCGTAAATTAATTCTTTATTCATTTTTTTATGGTTTCTTATTAGTTTCATTTCACTATTACGCTGAATTCTATTTATGAATAATGCTTACTTCTGCATAATTACATAGAATTTAAAATAAAAACGTATGAGCACACAGAAATAGATAGATAGATAGATAGATAGATAGATAAAAGTCGGTCAGTTCTTCTGCGCAGATCATCATATAATGATTAGATCACTCTGACAGACGTAAAAAAATATTTTAAAATAAATGTTTAAATTTCAACAATATTTCTCGCGATTAACGTTGGCCGAATGGATTAAGCCCTTGTTAATTAAGCCAGAGATGGCTTCTGTTGCCGAGTTCGAATCTATCGACCGATGTTAATCGTGATACCCTGCACTGATGATTCACGAAAGGATGAAACACTAGTGTCTGTAGGTATTTAATAATTATTATAGTAACTGATTATATATTTATATACATGCATATATATATATATATGTGTGTGTGCGTGTGTGTGTGTGTGTGAGAGAGAGAGAGAGAGAGAGACCTTGCTGGTGAGCGTGATAAAAGTTTTTACAAAACTCCTCTCTGAATATTTCAATACAGAGTTAAAATTTAATATGTAGTATATCTTAAGCTGTAGACCACTTTCGATTTGGTTGATCACAATTGAAAACAAAACAGTTGACCATGGCAAGGTAAGTCGAATAAAACTTTAATCTTGCTGTTATTTTTGCGCCTGCGCAAAAGTAAACATTAATAACCTAAAGTCGCGAAATTTTTAACTATTTGTAACTATCCATATAGCTATGTCAGTAGCTCAAACGGTACCGATGCTGGAGAAATAAATAACAACTCAGGCAGGTCCGCTAATCGTTCTGGTTTGGATTCTAGGAGATGGTACAGTAGTCATATTATTCACGACTTTTGAAAGCATTACTATATATTGGACAATAATAAATAGGGAATTGGCTCTATAATAATAAATAAGAAATCTGCATTAATTAAAATATAATATTTATGCGTATTTTAAGACCGGGCAATGCCGGGCGGACTGCTAGTATATCTGTAAAAGTGAGAATGTGCGTGTGTGAGGACAATTCTTAATATACTCAGCGAAGTTTTGTATCTATAGACTTGAACTTTGATATATAGGGTATTCAGACACGTGAAAAACTTTTTAAAACAGATTTTACGCCGGCAAAAGGGCTGCTAACGGGCCAAAATTGAAAATTTGTACATGTAGGTAATCTTATTTTTATTTGGTTTCACGAATGCGCAGACGTGAATCGTTCAAATGACCGATTACATACGTTAAGAATAAGTAGGTTTGAAAACACCTTTTAAAGAACGTATCACGATTTGACTCACTGTATTTGGCGGGACGAACTTCGACGCTTGACGAGCTGTGGTGATTTGTCTGCTTATCGAAAAAGCGGTCATATTTATACTTGTGTTGAGAACGTAGTTGTAGACAAAGCGGGTTTCAACGCTGGTCGTCGCTTTCGTTTTTAATTGTGTTTTTTTGCGTGTGTGTTTTAACGTACTGTAGGGAGTCGTGCGTTTGAGGTTTATAGTCATGTGTCTTGTATCAAATTAAAGCTAAGAAAGTTGTGAATATGTTCCAGTATGAATTGTACTGTTACAGTGTTTTATGACATAATTATGTGTGTATATAATTATGTGTGTATATAAATATGTGTGTATATAAATATGTGTGTATATAAATATGTGTGTATATAAATATGTGTGTATATAATTATGTGTGTATATATATTGCGGTAGGGGCGTCGGTGATGATGGTTGTGCTTTTGGATTTAGCTTTTCTTTGAAACATTGGCTTCCTCTGGCGGTTTTCTTTGTTTGGGGTGAGATGCAAGTTATTCCATTGATGTGGGCATGTAAAGAAATGGGCTTTGATGTTGTCGTGTGCGTTTGGTGTGAACATTTATGTTGTGTCGACGAATGGGGGTGCGCCTTAGCGTCGCCATTATTGCCAACGTCACTGCTCCTGCTGGTTTCAGGGTTATTCATGTAAATATGGAGAGATATGCGATATAAGTCTTAAAACTAGGGTATAGTCATAATCCCACACCCCCGCTAAGATACCTTGACCAGAATAGATCATATTTCCTTTCTCTCTCTCTCTCTCTCTCTCTCTCTCTCTCTCTCTCTTTCTCTCTCTCTCTTTCTATCTATCTATCTATCTATCTCTCAATCGCTATTCTTTTCTTTTCCGCACCTTTACCCTCTCACCCCACCTACATGTCCTCACGAACTTTTCAAGGGTTTAGGCTACACCCAAATATCTTTTTTATATACAAAATGAATGAACCTTCATATTCGTTTCGGTGTCGCCCCTTTTTTTTCGGTCTGATGACATGGGTCTTTCTAAATTTAGATTCCACTGAAACATGTATAGTATAATTTGTAATAATAAGTCATGATCAATAGCGATAAGTAGTATGATTGTTCATGGAATAACAAGAATAAGTTTTAGGCTACTAAAATGTATACAAGAACTCGTAACGTAATGAATCAAGCACTTGGTAAAATTCAGTTGTAAATGATACTCTTCCAGAGTTTTTAAGGTCCTCGGCGATACTCACAATATAACTACGAATTATTTAGGATTTTTGACAGAACTATAAGTATGTTTCTCCCGTGAATTAAATAACGGGCTGCGTTCGAAATTCCGTGCAGACGCCCGAAACGTTGTGAAAATAACACTCAAGATGAGAACAGTAGTCCGAATTATCGAAATAATACGAATTATCAATTCTCATCTAAAAAAATGTCTTCATGACAGTTTTTACTCGTCATCGTTATTTTTATTTTATTTTTATTTTCACACAAGAATCACCACTTATCAAGGCACGGAGGCCACTCGAGGATATGGGTTAATGGGTATACATTAGTCAATGTGATTATAGCGTAGTAAACATAAGTAGTGGGAATTTTGTAAATTGAATTACTTAGGGGGACGGTTCATCAAGAACTTGTTTACGTTGGACTTGAAGATAATCAGATTGTAATCAGTTGGAAAGCAGGCAATCGCAAGAGAGTTCCACAGGCGTACAGTTCTAAGAAAGAAGCTTTGTTCATGAAATCAACTTTTAGGTTTAGGCACAGATAAAGAATGTGGGAAATTATTGATAGTGGTTTTGGGTAGACGAGTGTTTTTCGTGAAAGTTTGGCGAGGGGGACATAGATTGAAGTTCAGCTGAGCACTTGCTACGAAAATAACGACAAAGCAGAGATAGGCTCGCAACGTCTCTTCACTGTGAAAGCGGTTGCAGGGAAGAGAAAATGACCCCCCCCCCACTAAGCTACGAAGTCTATTTTGAACTCTGTCAAGACAGGATAAGTTGCTTCTAGCAGCTCCTGCTCAGATGTGGTAAGAGTACTTTATCGTTGGCCGTACCTGGCTTTTATATAGAGAATTGCATCAGGAGTGAGATATCTACTGGAGCGGTAGAACTTTTTACTTTTTTTTTCTCCTCTCAGGATGAGGATTTCTTGTCACGGTTTTATTATTTTTAAAATCAATCCTGTGATAAGGTGTACGCGAGAGATGTAGACAAGGGAGTCGGTTATTGTTATTACTATAATGATATGTATTATAAAGGGCGTCCAAAAATGAATGCCTCTTATATTTAGTTTTGCCCGAATAGATGAGAGACGTGAAAAACCAGTGGGTTAATGGTATGTATTATTGTTTGCAGGATAGGCAGAAGACTACTTTAAAATAAAGCATATAAAAGCTAAACAAATGCTTCATCTTGATCAAGGGTGAGCTGAAACTGTGCAAGGCACGGACGTTCATCTTCCATATGTGTTATCCATGCCATCATATCTTCTGATAAATTGAAAACAAGTATTGTTTTATTTTTCTGAATTTTTTACATGAAGATTGGTTATTCGTATTATTTGGATTCATCGGACTACTATTCTCACTTTGAGTGTTAGTTTGGTAACGTCTCGGTCGATGTAACCTCCGACCTTCTTCAGGTGTATCTTGTCGAACTCGAGAATGTTTCTGTCGAACTCGGAATTTTTTTAAAAATTAACAATAAAGCGGTATAAACGTAATCGCTTGACAGTTTTACCGCATTTTATCGAAGCCAAAACTGTCCGCCATAAGTCCAAGTCTGTACAACAACAAAAATCTTTCAGATGTAGAAAAAATTTAAAGGATAATCAAAAATGTTTCAACAATACGATTTTTCCGAATTTTCGCCGAATGTTCGGAGCAGAGGCCGTGTTTGGGGATAGTTAATTTTTACATTTCATTTCAAAGAAAAACAATCTATTCTAAAATATGATTTTTACTGTCGATTAGGACACAAATATTGAAAAACATTTTTTTTTTTATCATTTTTATCTAATAATACAAATCTCGCTATTATATTTTCACGGGTTTACACACTCCCCAAAAAGACGTAAAAATGATGGCTGCTCGGTGTTCGAATCCTATATGAAGTTTAAAAAGAAAAACAAAAAGACAGAAAAACACCTCAAACTGGAAAGTTTTACAAAAAGAAAAATAGAAGGAAAAATGTATGAATCGGTATAGAAAGAAAAAAATGAAAAATTAAATAAAACGTCTCATTGTGGAAATGGCACGAATGCTTTCTTTCCGAATTAATTGCGAACAACCTGTAAATGTTCGGCCTGTTCTTTCTCCTTTTGCCTAAAAAAATTGAAAAGTATTTACGTGCTAACTTTTTCGTGACATCATGGATATATATATATATATATATATATATATATATATATATATATATACGTGTGTGTATGTGTATATATATATATATATACATATATATATAGGGTAACCCCCCCCCAAAAAAAAAACATAGAATGTATATCTAGAACATACGCTGTAGAACGGAGAAAAAAGGACAAAGACCCTCGTGTTTTGATGTGATGTTTTGAATATAATAAACTAGTTATGACAAAAATTTCATTTCATTCGGACAAAACACAAAGAAACTGGGCCTAATTAGAGTGTATATATATATATATATATATATATATATATATATATATATATATATATATATATATATAGTCTTTGAAGTTTTTAACATTTGAAACCACACAAAAAATTATTTTTTATCATTCATTAAAAAAAACATCTAGTCAGTAAGTCATTTAATCACCTGCAATCACTGCATCAACTCTCAAATTTACTATAATACCAATTTTTATATTTTTTAAGGGATCATCAGTTGTTTACCATGAAACACTGTTTAGGGGATTTAAAAACAAAACAGTGTATTACATCATGGCTCCCCAGCAGTGTTGATCAAACACCACCACCCTTAATCTTAGGAAGAAGACAAGTTACAAAAAATTTTTTTCCCAATTTCCTATTCTTAATTGTAATTACTAACCTTTTCATAGTATAAAAATGAATTTCTTACCTGTGCGATTCATCAATTTCCACATTTAAAATGGATTATATTTATTTGCTGTCCACTCAGCAAAATGTGGCACAAGGCCGGAAAGTGGTAACCCAGCAGGCTCCCCTAAAGGAGGGGCACTCCTGCAATTTTAAAAATTGCCTGAGTAACCCCGTCGGCATTCCCCGGTCGGGGCGCCTCAGGCAACAAGCAATAAACTTGCCCCACCGGAAAGCCCGGTGGCAAGGCCTGGGAGGGTGGACCTCCTAGGTATTACCCAGGCGGTGTACCTCAGTCCAACAGGTGCTGGGCCGGTCTCCGGCCCCTCACCTGTTGGGCTGAGTGTCAAGTGACGGATCCTTGACTGGTACTATCCATTTAAAATGGATACATTTTTTAATTTTTTAATTTATCAGTCTTGTATTTATAAGATTTGGATTAATCCATTTAACTACTTATCACCCCCACTATAGTTAGTAGTTTGTATATTTACATTAGATATATAAAGGTTAAAAATATTTTATTTTTACATATATACATTTTTTTTTTTTTTTTTTAACTATATAAATTTATTATATGTAATTATAAATACATTTATACATTGCTAATATAGTTTTGGATTTCCTTTATCAATATAATCTGGTTTATCTTAAACGATTCAAAAGCATCAGGATAACGAACAAATGCTTTATTTAACTGTTTAAATATTTTATTTTTATCTCCACCTTGTTTTATCATCCTTATTACTAAGCTAGAAACTGGTGGTATAAAATCTGTTAATTTTAGAGTAACGCGAGCTATTCTCAAAAACTCTGACATAATGGTTCCATAAAACACAAAAACGGGGCAGGTGCTATCCTTATGGGGCATACGTACTATTTTAAAGGGGAAAGCGTTTCTTTTATCAAATATTTTATAAAGAAAAATTCCATCCTCAATTTTTATATCTAAATCCAGAAATGTAGCCTGTTGTCCTCTATGTTCACAATTTAATTTTAGTTCGTTTGGATATATAAGATGTTTATTTTTTTCGAATTCATCATTATCGTTTATGCATATAAGGTCATCTATAAATCTCCTACACCCATGAAAGTTATATGTTTTAGATATATCTGTTTTTAATAATGATGACATATATATATACTCGAGTCTATGTAAATACAAATTTGCCCAAAATGGTGCCGGATCCAATCCCATTGGGATACCTATCGTTTGGAGTAATATTTTATTTCCTATTTGAAAATAGCATTCTTTAATAAGATGACTTACAAGCATTTTTAAAATACCTTTAGAAATACTAGTTTTGCTATTTTTATTTTTACACCAGAAAGCATTAGAGTTTGAAAAGTCTATATATTTACCTTTTCCACCTTGAAAAGCCAAATCTACAGTATCATTCAATTCTTTTATAAGTTTTTCGTGCGGAATTTTAGTATATAGCGTACTAAAATCATAAGTAGCTATAGATTTTGCTTTTATTCTGGAATTTATTTTATCTAATTTTTCTTTCACTGGTTTGGAATTATTTACTACCCAAAATAGATTTATATTACTATAGAATTTACTTTTCAGGTGAAAATTATTTATTTGATTTATAATTAATTTAAATATTTTAGATATAGCTTTACTTAGAGGTTTAGTGATGCACGTCTTTGAACCTACAATAAATCTAGCCCCAACTGGATTTTTATGCATTTTAGGTATCCAATACATACATGGAAGATTTTTGTGTTTATCTTCTAACTTTAATCCTACTTTTTCATTAATAATACTATTATTCAAAATAATACTATCTAAATTACTATTACTTACTTTATAAGTATCCGAATCGTTTCCTATAAGTCCTACTTCTATCAATAACCGTTGTATATAATATTTTTTACATATAAAGGCTATATTGTTTGCCGCTTTATCAATCGGAACTATTACGAACTTTTCTTGAAGTATTTTAAGTTCCTCCCGTATTTCTGAATTTTTTAAAAGAGGATTGGTTTTTCTAGGGCGTTTAAATTGTTTTATATGTTTAACCTTTTTATTTACGCATTCAATTATACTATTTTTCCATGCATCAAACGTAGACTGTGCTAATTTATATTTCTTTACCATAGACATAATAAAACCTTCTAGTGCTTTAGTTACTTCTTTAACGCATTTTGTGTAATTTAGGCATTTAGGTTCTCTATAATTTGGACCCTTACTAAGTAGTTTTCTTAATTTCGAATTATTTACTATATTTAAATCTCCTGTAATTACATGTTTTATCTCATTATTACAGAACGGAGAGGAATTACATTCACATTCTGGAATATTTATATTATTATCTTTTATATTTATATGTTCTACCGTTTTCTTATAATTAAAAATCTTATTGCGTATTGTTGGCCCTAGTTTATATGTAACTATTGGTTTTTGATCTTTTTTCTGGAACTCATTTGGTAGTAATTGAATATTTTTTTGTTTATTAAATATTTTAGGTAAATTTACATCATCAAAACCTTTATTTTCATACAAAACTACACAAACATTTTTAGGTTTATTTTTTATATCGTTCCCTGGTGGCTTATATAATTTAGTGTCAATTATATCTAGAATATATTCATACCATTGAATGAAATAGTCCTTCTTATATATCATATCCGGTTGTAATAATATTTTAGATGCTATTTCCTTCAAAACTTTCTTTTTTGTTTGATTAAGCAATTTTCTTATATAATTGAACGACTCATACATTTTATTAATAATTATATCTTTAATTTTACTAAAAAAATCCTCACATGAAATAACTGATTTTCTATTATTTCTATTAACATGAGTTCTATCTCTAATACCGTAGCGAGGCAAAGCTGGATATAATCTACCTATAATTTCAGAATCTTGTAGGTTATTTTTTTAAACTTTACTATTCAACCCATATGGGTAAATTACTCGCATTTTTTTAATTATATCGTCTTCCTTATCCTGACGCATCCTTAGGATATCGTTATCTACATTACCTAGACTATTATATCCATTACATTTAAATTTTTCAATTATTTGCACGGAAAAAGACGACTGACTACAGGTTTCTTTAAAATGTTTAACAACATGAATAAATCCCTTAGTGCTAGTCCTATGCAAATTCATGCGTTTATTTAGAGGCATTACAGTTTCTCCTACGTATTGTAAATTACAGTTTTTACATGACAACAGGTAGACCAAATTTTGGGACCTACATGACAAATCTTCTTTAGAATGATTTACAACATAGTAAATTTTATTAGTCACATTTGACTTATATTCTTTAAATGTTATGAGAATATTACAAGTTTTACATAAGGGTGCTCCACAAGGAGCAACCTTAAAATTATTTTCGGCCGAACAAGTCCCATTTGCCACTTCGAAAGAAGGAGTTCCTACTTCTATATTACTAATGACAACGGCTTGACCCTGTCGAGACATCTCCGACCTCCTTGGGTGGTAAGCCCTAGGGGAACTCACTAGTTCTGAGGACTGCCCAGACCTAGCTTGCAATCTAGTTTTAGTGACCATATTTAAAAAGTTATTTTGATAATTATTTTTGTATTTTATCAGAAAAAAAACTTTAGTACCTTTGGTACCAGAAAAGTATCCAAATAAGAGGAAGGAAACCTAGCCATACATATTCAAATACTCAATATATAGTCTTTGAAGTTTTTAACATTTGAAACCACACAAAAAATTATTTTTTATCATTCATTAAAAAAAACATCTAGTCAGTAAGTCATTTAATCACCTGCAATCACTGCATCAACTCTCAAATTTACTATAATACCAATTTTTATATTTTTTAAGGGATCATCAGTTGTTTACCATGAAACACTGTTTAGGGGATTTAAAAACAAAACAGTGTATTACATCATGGCTCAAATTTACTATAATACCAATTTTTATATTTTTTAAGGGATCATCAGTTGTTTACCATGAAACACTGTTTCGGTTTATATATATATATATATATATATATATATATATATATATATATTGACTTTTATTACAGAGTGGAAAATATTTTATAAAGATGGATAGCCTATATAATTGCAATAATTTAGGACTGTGTGTTTTTTTTTTTTTTACAGAGATGGTAAATAATCGCGGTATATTTTTTATTTGCTTTAGAATTTGTTTTTTTTTTGTTTGTTAGAATACTTCAAAGTAAGATAGCTTTTATTTAGAATCCGACCACTGATTATCAAGGCCCAAAGGCCACTCATGATAGGGGTTAATGAATTTGTTAGTGTCGGTGTTAATGCGTGGCAGGTTTCAGGTGAAACGAGATGATCAGTTATGGCGTAATTTGAATGTGTTAATTTTCACAAATCAAATATACGAAGGACGTTCCAAAAGTATCGGCTCCTATTTTTATTCCGCCAGAATGTATCACATGGGATTGCAAATTACATTGTTATGATGATTGATCTTATGCATTCAGAATATAAAGTTTTCATTTTGTTGTTGTAGATATTGACGGTGTTAGCGACAAAGCACATTCTGTATTTTTATGACCTTGCTATCAAAAGACGCTGGCAAAAATGCATTGAGAATGGTGGCGACAATGTAGATAAAAAGAATCTGGAGAACAAAAGGTCGCTTGTTTAAATAGTACTACTCTCGTCTTCGTAGCTGTTCAACTGTTTATTTTTTTAGTGCAAAATATGAGGCCTAATTCTTGGAACAACAAACAAAAAAGAATCATAAAATTTTACCTGTTTTTTAGGTTTAACTATCCCAAAATGTGATTATGGCTTTCAAATCTGCTATTGATCGTCCAATTTTACTGCGACGGTTAAAAACGTAGAATCTCGTACACGTTGACTGGAGGGAAAAAGGTATTATTATATTACCTGGTGTGAAGTTTATAGATTTCAACCTACTTACAGAAGTGAAAAGATCCGTTCTGGGTGGGGCTTCTATGCGAGTGCGCTCGCAAATCCCACCTTATACATTGTAGTTGTTAATAACCTGTAGGTCCCGCCTACAAATCTATAGTATGGCATTTTGGGGATTGTTTTCTTTTTTTTTTTATCTGGAATAATGTTTGTTTCTTTTATGAATCTTTGTACTTTCTATCAATGACAGTCATTTTTGTACTGACAATTTTTAATTTTTTTTCTTTGCGTGTTTCATTCGTCTGTGTCTCCAAAAGAGAAAGTATTTTTTTATTTACAAATCTGCTGTATTTATATGGTGCGAGCTAATCCATTAACCTACTTATCACCCATTTCCTTGTGATTCTTGGCAGTGCTTCGCCAACAAAGATTCTATGAAGGGGGTTTTCCACGTCGACTGCAGGCACGCTTGTGGCTGACGAACCCGATACGAGACAAGCAGTTTCGGCCACAGCGGCTGCAGTCAAAAGTCACGTCAGGTGTTGCTGCTGAGGCTTCCTGAATCTTTCTCCTCTGGCGCTTCTCCCTCAGATTCTCTGTGCTGGAGATCTCAAAAGAGGCGACAACCTGGTGGGCAGTTCTTTCTTAATTAGGTTTAAATAGTAAAAAAGCACGACGTTATTTCAATTTCGTCACTATGGAGAAGTGGATAAAGGAGCAGCGTAGAAATACAGGGGATTCATATTCGCGTAAATGTAAAGTAGATTTCAGGGAGTGGGGGTTGAATATTGAAAAATGGTTTATGTTCCTTTTTGCGTTCTACATTTTCCCTTTTTTTTTTTTTTTCAAAATGAAACAAAAAAACCTTCATTTGCTTTTGGGGTGTTTTCTTTTTGTGTGTTTTTTGGGGGGTTTATTTTTTTTTTTTATTTGGGTTTTATTTTGGGGGGATTACGGTGATAAGTGAAATTATTGTAGTAATTAATAAAAACAATAATCAAATATAATTACACAGAATAACTTTCGTTTCATTCCATTAGGATACGATTACATGTTTTAGTTCTTCAATAAAATTTCTGCTTCTTTATAAAAATTTGACGCCAACTATTTTTTAAACGCGAAGGTCGGTAATTAACCAGTCAATATTAACACAGCTTCAACAACTAAATAGAGTTTTTTTTGGGGGGGGGGTGTTTATTTTCCCCTCTCTTCACGCAGCATACCTACCGCGTCACATTTTCCCCCATCGCTGTTATTATTTTATTTATTTATTTTTTTACGGCTGGGGGTTGATCAATACTTTCTTCACCCGTTCTTGATATTACGATAGCCGTTCTTACCATAAGGAATTGGGGGTGTATCTATTTCGAAAGCCGTTCGTAATATGATGAGGTTAGGGGTTAGGCAGCAGCAGCAACAACAACAGCAACCGTACTCTAACTTTTTTCTAGGATGGGGGGGTACGCTTCCACCGAGTAACGCCGGTAAGCGGGTACTGCTATTTACTCATAATTTGTTTATGTTTTTTTTAGTTCTTATAAAAAATATAGAAAAATCAAAAATATTATAAATATATACACAAGATTTCTTATAATTATACATTACTAATGAAGTTTTGCCCAGAAAAGTGCAGGATCTAAACCCATAAGAATGCCTATAGTCTGAAGTAATATTTTATTTCCTATTTATATATTATATATCATTATATAAGTAGAAACTCAAGAAGCTTATAGAATTGAATTTACAATATGTTATTCAAAACAAGGAGTACGAAATAAAGGTGAATATGTGTTTGTATATATATAAAATGGCCTTGTCTCTGAGTGTGAAACTGCTTTCTGAATGTTTTGTCTCTTTGAAACTTGATATATAGGATATTTTGACTTAGGGAACAATTTCAAATTTGTTTTTAGTCGGTAAAAATAGCTGCTAAGGGTCGAAATAAAAAAAACAGTTGATCTTGGCAGGTCTAAATCGACTAGATTCTGAGCATTCGTGCATAGATCTTTTTACCTGAAAGTTGCTTAATTTTCGACTTTGTTATCTTTTATTTATTTATTTTTTTTTTACAAAGGAGTCACCACTTATCAAAGCCCAGAGGTCGCTCGGGGATAAGTGTTAATGAGTGTACGGTAGTCAATGGGAAAATGTCGTAATCGTTAGTAGTGGAAATTTGGCGAATTGGATTACTTAAGGGGGTGGATCATCAAGAACTTGATCACGTTCAACTTGAAGACGACCATATTGTAGTCAGTTAGAAAACAGGAAAATGTAACAGAGCTCCACAGGTGTGCAGTTCTAAGAAAGAAACTTCTTTGTTCATGGAATCTACGTTTAGGTTTAGGCACAGATAAAGATTGGGGGAAATTATTCATAGTGGTTTCAACTAGACAAGTGTTTTTCATGAAAGTCAGGCCAGGGGAACCATAGATTGGAGCTCAGTCGAGCACTGGACATAAAAATAACGATAAAGCAGCGGCAGGCTCGCAACGTCTCTTTTGTGGGAAAAAAAGTTGCAGGGAAGAGAGAAGAGCATTTCCCACTAGGCTACAAAGTCTATTTTGAACTCTTCCAAGGCAGAATAAGCTGCTTCTGGCAGCTCCTGCTCAGATGTACTCAATCCTTGTACGTACTTGGCTCTTATACATGAAGAGAATTGCATCAGCAGTGAGATATCTACTGGAGCGGTAGAACGATCCCACCATTTTTTCAACAGCATTGGCAACGGATTTGATGTACGTGTTCCATCTCAGATCAGGAGTAAAGTTCAGGCCCAGAGGCTTGTCAAAATATGCAGTCTCCCCAAGACGAGAGGCATCAATTTCAATTGATGCCAGATAGGGATCAGAGCGTTGATGATGTAAAGATAGAAGCTTGGTTTGAGATGCATAAAAAGTAACCAGTCACATCTTTCCCTATTGTTCCACATGATCAAGATCAGAGGAGAGAGAATAGAGGGTACTTGGTCGTTTACTACCTTTGAAGTGTTGCCATAGATGATAGTGTCGTCAGTATTTAGGAGTGTAACTATTTAGCAGATATAACCTCTACAAACTAACCCAATAACATTATCTAACCACGCGGGGTCGCAGAAATACCTGGATTAGAACCCAGGCGCGGAGCAAACCCTCTCAGTGGTGACGGACCCAGTAGATCTTCCCAGATCATCCGTCTAGGAGAAGGAAAACTCTGAAACTAAACCAAAGAGGAGGGAGGCCTCTTCAGTCTTGGATGACAGCCTTCCTAGAGCTGGTGACTCAAACAAATTACCGGTTTTCAATACCAAAATTGCTTAAGGAGTAGATAGGTCCTGCCTATCGCCCGGCTTCCACACTCCTTCTTTGCCTATTAGTCAGGCGCAGAGATACTATCAGTGATTCGACAGAAACACCCATTGGTAGATCTTGTTTCTTGTCTAGGGCAATGAACGCCGTTTCCCCCCACTCCCGACACACCCCACCCCTAAAGCTGGGCATTTGAGAATGCTTGAGTACCACATATGCCTGAGCAATTAGATTGGGTTGACCTTCCTCTGATGGGTTGAGGGTACCGGATTGACAGTTACTGGCTGCTGTTTCCGACTGGTAGTACAGGAGCCCTAACTCTTTGGTAGCGCTTAGAGCGGCTGCTCCATCAACAGTTGAATAATATCGGGATGTTTGCAGTGCCATGGCGCGCATGGAAAGGGACCCTGCACTCATCCCCGGTGGGCTTTCCTGAGGCCACAGTCCTAGTTGATGGTGGGTCAGCTGATGGTCTACTTGTGATGCATGTGTGATATTCTGCATAACCTCCTGTTCGGCTTCCCCTAACCCAACTGAAACTCGTTAAAAAACATGATGACAGTACAATCTAAAAATAAGCTTAAACCAGGCTTAGGGTCAAACAAATTCAACTTGCCTCCTCCCTTGAGGCTTGCATTCACAAATATCCGTGGGCTTAGAACTAATTTAGCTGATGTTGAAGCATTTCTCCTAACAAATACCCCGGATATCTTAGCACTAAGTGAGACTAACCTACACTCCTCCATCCCCTCTAACTACTTTAACATGCCTGGATATCTCCCACTCTGCCGTAAGGACTCTGACAGACATATGCACGGACTTGGAGTTTACATTCGTAATACCCTTCCCCTGACTAGAGAGACAAACCTAGAAACGGATGATCAAGCCTTTATGTGCTTTAGACTAATCATGCAACACAACATTAGCTACTTTTACTTTCTCTACCGCTCTCCTTCGACCCAAGACTGCACCATAATAAACAAAGTATCTGACAGCATAGACACAGCACTCTCCCTCGACACTAGCGCCCAAGTACATGTATTTGGTGACTTTAATGTCCATCACAAAAACTGGCTTGGATTCTCTACTTATACAGATGCAGCAGGCAGCGCAACTCATAGCTTCTCTGTATCTCACTCCCTATCGCAAATTGTTACTTTTCCAACCCGCTTCCCTGATCAGGAAGAACAACACGCATCACTATTAGATCTGTTTTTGACCACAATTCCTGATGATTGTGTAACGAAATCCGACAGCCCACTTGGGAACGCTGATCATGCGGTAATAATGGTTGAAATCGCCCTAAACTCTAGACCCAAAACTGATGAGCCAGTGCTCAAAACAACCAGATATTATAAAAAGGCTGACTGGGAAGCTATCAGAGATCTTATCAGAGACGCCCCATGGGGAAATATTTTTTCTCTTCCTGCTGAACAGTGTGCAACTGAGACCACTGAATGGTTCAAAACTGCAATCGAAGCGCATGTTCCCATGCGGAAATTCTATAGCAAGCTCCACTCTCCCCAATGGTTTACTTCGACTTGCGCAACTGCCATTGCTCAAAGGCAGCATGCATTCCGAAGGTTTAACCGACATAAGTCCAGTTCAAACAGACAAAAGTACATAGAAGCTAGAAGTAACGTTAAGAAAGAAATAGCGACAGCTAAGAGGGAATTTACGGAAACCACTAAAAAACGCATCGAAGCACAAAAATTAGGAACTCGTGACTTCTGGAAAATCTACAACAGTGTAGTAAATAATGGGCAATCAACGATTCCCCCACTAACCAACAATCACGAGGTTCTTTGCTCAGCAACCGAGAAGGCTAACATGCTTGCCAGTCGGTTTGCCTCCAACTCTACACTGGACCCTTTAAACCACCCCCTACCTGACTTTCCTATGCGGACAGACGCCAAGCTAGACGATCTGGAAATCACCCCTGCTCAGGTGCATGCTATCATAAAAAACCTTGACACTTCCAAAGCATGTGGACCCGACCTCATCCCTGCTGTGCTATTAAAAAAGTGCTCAGCCGAAGTAGCTCCAGTTCTCTCCAAACTCTACAACAAATGCCTTAATGAATCTTGCTTTCCGAGCTGCTGGAAAACTGCTTCTGTGGTACCAGTATTCAAGAATTCTGGCGAAAGAACTGACCCATTAAATTATCGCCCTATTAGCCTCCTCCCACTTTTTGCCAAAATATTTGAGATCTTAATTAACCATGCTCTAGTCCAGCACCTTACAGATGCTAAACTTCTGACCGACCATCAATATGGATTTAGACAAGCCCGTTCCACGGCAGACATCCTCACTGTAATCTCTGAACGCATATACCATTCACTGGACAAAGCGGGAGAGGGCAGAGCGGTAGCTCTAGATATATCTAAGGCTTTTGACAGGGTATGGCATGAGGGTCTCCTCAGGAAAATTAAATCATACGGTATCACTGGTAGAATACTTAACATAATTAAATCCTTCTTAGATAAGAGAAAAATCCAGGTTGTCCTCGACGGTCGTACGTCTAAACAATATAATATAAATGCCGGAGTGCCCCAGGGATCTATCCTTGGTCCTCTGCTGTTCCTGATATTCATAAATGACCTCCCCGATAAAATTGCCTCTGAGATGGGTATATATGCTGATGACACCACACTCTATAGCAGGCACGACAGGAAAACAAATGAACATATATCTAAAGTAATGGCAGAAACACTAGAGGATGACCTCAAATCAGTAGTGGAATGGGGACAAAAATGGATGGTAACGTTCAATGCCACCAAGACAAAACTGGTTTCATTCAATAATTACAGGAAACCTTCTCTACCACCTATAGCAATGGCCAACAACTCTTTAGCTGAGAGTACGTCTTTCAAGCTCCTTGGCCTAACGTTCACAGGAAACATGAGCTGGAACAATTACATCGAGAGCATTGCCAGGGCCGCTGCGAGGAAGGTGGGCTCTCTCTACCGTGCTAGAAAACTTCTAACACCCGAAAGTATCCTGTACCTCTATAAGGCCACTATTCGCCCATGTATGGAGTATTGCTGTCATATTTGGGCCGGTGCATCGGCTACTAGTCTCTCTCTCCTTGACAGGGTTCAAAAGAGAGTCGCAAATCTGATAGGCCCTAAACTGGCATCAAAACTTCAGCCTCTGTCCCATCGTCGAAACGTTGCATCCCTCTGCCTGTTCTACAAGTATTATAATGGTGAATGCTCTGAAGAACTGCAAGCACTTGTGCCCCCACGACGTGAACACCCTCGACAGACCCGACAAGCTGCAAAATCCCACCCCCACACTGTAGAGATCCCTAGATGTAAAAGATCGTTCTACTCCAGTAGTTTCTTCCCCAGAACTGCTAGACTTTGGAATTCCATTCCAGGTCACTGCTTCCCCAACTGTACTGACATGCATAAGTTCAAGTGCAACGTGAACCAACATCTCGCTGCCCTAATCCCTACATAGTGCCCCAGTAGATGTTTCCCCTGATAGTAGCCCCCTACACCAAAGTGGCAATGTGCCTTGTTTGGGGTGAAAATATAATTAAAAAAAAAAAAAAAAAAAAAAAGTATAAATGTCATAAATGATTAGGGCAGTGACAACAGAATATTCTTTTCATTGTTTTGACTCTCTAATATATATTAGTCAATATTTTATATGTTTTTATATACAGTGATGTGGTTCTCGGATGATTAACTGTGTCTAACTGTGTCGGATATATACTCGAGAGTCAAAAGAATGAAAAGAATATGCTGTTGTCACAGCCCTAATGATGATAGCACAGACGATAACAACGACGGCTAAAGCGTTAAATAATGTCTAGAGTGCTAAATGTTTTGGTTTCGATTCCATCTGATGGCACTAATTATATTTTAACTTTTTTGGATTATTACTATATATATTAGGTACAATATGATAAGCAAGAAGGTTTGCTCTATAATAATAAATACGAATTTACAGGAATTAAAATATCATAGCGTATTTTAGAACCGGGAAATGCCAGGACGTACGCTAGTGTATGTATGTATATATATATATATATATATATATATATATATAATGATCTTGTCTGTCTGTGTGTTTGTGTGTGCGAAACAGCCTCTCCCAAACTACTCTGCCAATTTTTAGTCTACGAATTTGAAACTTGATATAAGGGGAATTCGAACATATGGAATAATTTCGGTTGTGTTTTTAGTTGGAGCAAAAGCTGCTAAGGTGTCAAAATTGATAAACGTAAGTCGAATTCATGTGTATATTTAATGCGTTCGCAAATAGACATTTATACGTTTAAATTGGTTAATTTGTAAAGCTTTGATAAGCATGTTGCTATAGCTAGGATGGTAACGAAAGATGTTGTATAGCTAAATGTTTTGATTTCGATTCTAGCTGATGGCACCCAAGTAATATAACTTGCTCAGTAACATGCAATATGGTTTCCGTTCTGCGAGAGCTACAACTGATGGGATAGTGTAGCAATAGTATTGGAGAATTGATAAGGTGTCATTACCTAGGGGGGCGGTTCATCAGAAAGCATTCAATTTGTGGTTAATGTACCTCTGCCAAGCTACGTCCCTTAGAGTTCTCCTGTTATCACCTTTTTCTGTCACTCACAGTTTGTTTTTCGCTCGTCGCTGATTCTTCAGATATACAGTAAGTTCTGTGATCCAGGCAATTTCATCAATAAACGCTGTCCGGAGGTCTTCGACTGAGATCAATGAGGTCATGGCACGCTAATCAATAGTGTTTGCAGCATCAAGAAGAGCTGGTATATTTGTGGCTGAGAACACGCGTCACGGCAGGTTGGGTGGTTGAGAAGGGGAGAAGGAGGTGAGCGTGCTGAGACTCAAGACGTAGTGATCCCCCAACCCTAAAGGCGACAGGGTGGTGACGTTTGAGACAGATCGGAGGTATGACGTAAAAATCAGATCAAAAGTCGATGGTCGATTTCCACCACGAAAGCTGGTGGGAGAGTTTACAAGCTGGAGCAGGAAGCAATCATCCGAAACCTCTAAAAGACTTGGGGCATACATGATACGGCAAATCAGTCAGTTCTGAGTGCATTGAATCACCGATGATAAGACAGTCTCCATGCGTTCGGGAAGTTAATTCTATGACAGCTAAGAGATGTTTATCGTCAGTAAGTTCAGATTTGGGATATCGGTAGATGCCCAGTATAGGAAGCGTAACTGCAGCGACGGAAATGTGCAACAGGACAGCATCGTAGTTCGTCGTTTGGCAGGCATCTGGAGGGAGAGGGACTTCGGTCAGTTTGAGGGATGATTTCACGTAGACAATAACACCGCCACCCGTTCTACTCACTTTATCACATCTGAAAGCGAAGTAGCCCCGTAGATGAATTCTAGCTCCCTTCCACGGCTGCTGTAACCACGATTCTGTGATGACAATTAGATAAGAAACAGTTTGCAAGACTTGGTCTTGAAGCTCAATAGAAGGGAAAAGGAAATGGCGTAGAGGACGGTTACTGAGTTCTCTGAGGTCGTGCTGCGGGTACGAATTAGCGGAACAAGTAGGAGTAAGACTGTATAGACACACTCTTGACTACACTGCAGACTTCCAATTTGTTACCTGGCCGGCTGACACAATAATTGGACGGATGCACAGATAGGACTGGACGTTTGGTCATTGCGAACTTTGAGAAATTTTTCCCCTTTTTTGCCGTCTTGCAAGATTGCAGTGCCTAACTCTCTCTGATAGGAAATAGTCTCTCCAAAAATTTACGGATGGGTACTGATTCGATGACTTTGTTGCCATGCGAAGGTATTAGTTTCAGCAGAGGTAGAAAATTTATCTTCAGCGGCCTGGATCGGAGAAGGCGATCGGGTGATGTGTCTACCTTTTCTACTGGCACAACCTTGCGGATTTCGAGTCTGACAGGATGTATTGAGTGATATCGAGCGTGAATTTTATGTCAAGGGGCAGCACGTCAACTGAAAAAAAAAACAATAACACTGCATCGGCAACTGGGAGAATCTTCGTTGTCGAGCGCGTTCATGTGATTGCCATTTTGGAGGGTTAATCAAAAGTCTTCTTGGGCAGAGACAATAACGACAGAATTTTCACATATAGAGGAGGATTTAACACTGGCATAGGATAGTGGTAGGGAAGGGATGGTGACAGGCTTGGCCTTGATCGGTTCTGCACTTAGTGCATTTGCTATATCAAACTTTGAAGACTCTGAACAAGGTATATGGTACTATCGCTTTCCCGGGGAAAGTTACTTGGTTGAGGGAACGTAACCAGCTCCTCGGGGAATAAACGATAATCAACGATATCTAACGAAACATCAACAAAACCGGGTCGATATGTCTGGCTGGCATGGGACGCTTCTTCATTGGGTCGTTACAGGCATCTTTCTATCGTCGGCATTAATGGCGTGCTGAAATCGAACGTTTGTGCAAAAATAGCGAACAAATGCATTTTTATAAAAATATAATTTATTTAACAATGAGGAGCATATTTTTATAAACTAGTTGAAACCAGACGCATACTATATCGCGTCTGCCGACTCCAGAATGCAAGCGTCAACTGTTTAAAACAATTAAATTATATTTAATTCTATCTTCATTGAAAGAGAGAGAAGGGGAGTGAAAAGGAGAAAGAGAGAGAGAGCGAGACAGACAGACAAAGAGAAAATGCGTTTTACACAATGTTTTGTTTTCGAATGCCTTGTTGACGAGTTCACCGGGTTTGTGCTTTTCAAATTCTAAGGTCTTATATCGTTTTGCCTTGATTCAATATTATAAACAAACTGTCATTCTTGGCTTGAGTCATAGAAGAACATTTTCAAAATCACAAACACCTGTTTAACACATTTGCACCGCATAAGTGCAGATCAAGTTAGGCACAAGGTTTATTAATGTAGAAGGCCCCAGCTCCCTCAAAAGGGGCTATGTCATTGTGCCACCGGTATATCATTTTGGATCTTTAGGATGGATAACTCACTGGCCTTAACGATACTTTTTCTTGTTTGATTAGAGGGAAGTTTTATAGCTGATTCTTGGATTTTACTTGTTCACATCTTGGCTTCTGCGGCTGCAGACGTGACTTGGCGTGCGGGGCCATTTTGAGGATTAGGCTTTGCAAGCTGAAAGTTGAATGAGTTGTCATTAAAGATTGGATTTCTCTATTTCGATGTCTCCGTTCAGTCTCTAAAGACAAAGGATACCCCCGTAAGGACAGCTGCACGTGTAATTGTGAGGCAAGGGTTGCGCAATTCCAACCACACATCTCCTGAATCGACACTGTTTGAGTCCAGTGGCAAGGAGAAGGCTAGCACGACTGGAAACAATGCCGAGATAAGCAAAGAACACATACAGCACCTGGAAGTCCCAAATGGTCACCCATTTAATACTGACCAGGTTCAACATTGCTTAACTTCGGTGATCGAGCGGGAACCGGTGTGTCAACGCGATTATGCCGTAAATAAATAAAAACAACTTCATAAATTTTCTCTATTTATGGTGTTACTTATGTACACATATCCAAGCATTTTCGTGAGTCTCATCATTCCCCATCCTTATGACTCGGTGTGTACTTCTTTCTCTTCCAATTTTTCTTTTCTCGTCTTAATCTTTGTCTGTCTATTCTCTGTCTTGTTGATTTTTTTCAGTGTTTCCTGCTGCGGTAATTATCCTTCCTATTTTCTGCGTTATGTAGTTTTCGTATTCTTTTTTTTTTTTCATTCACACAGTCTTCTATACTGACCAATCCTCTTCCCCCGTCTTTCCTTTTCACATAGCAATAGTCAGTATCATTCTTTGCATGAGCATAATTTTCTTGGTATTCTGGTCGAGATATCGTAGTTTTTCTTTTGTACGGTCTTAGGAACAGCCTGGAGTATTTAACTGGCGATACTGCCCATGTGTTTATAACTTTTATTAAGTTTCTACTATATAGTTTTGTTTCGATGAGTTTTCTTGTTTTTTTATGTATTGTTTTTTATTTTTCTCTTTTATTTCTGTTGATTTGAGTGTGTTTGCTTCCAGAATTCCTAAATAGTTTTAAGTTTTATGTTCACCTCGTGCCCTCATATCCTCATGGTTGGCTAATTCTATACAATTTCCTTGCTTCTAGTTTTCTCTTTCTTTTAACTTGCAGTGCGCACTTTTCCATGCCGAATTCTATTCGCATATTGTTGCTGAAGATTTTGGTTGTGTTTATTAGCATCTCTACATTCATTTTGATTCTTGTAAAAAGTTTCACGTCATTAGTTTTTTTTGTTTTGTTTTTTACACAGTGATCACCACTTATCAAGGCCCGGAAGCCACTCAGGGATAAGGGTTATTGCAAGTACATTACGTTAGTGTGGAGATTTGATGAAGTGTTTACTTAAGGGGGCGGTTCATTAGGAATTTAGTAACATTGGACTTGAAGACATCCAAGTTGTAGTCCGGTGGGAAGCAGGCAGACGGAACAGAGTTCCACAGGCGTGCAGTTCATTCTTTCATCTATATTAGTAAACCTGTATACGACTTGACATTTTCTGAGTATATTGTTAAGGGGAATCATCGCTATAATGAACAGCAATGGTGATGAGAAATCCCTTGGAAGATAACGGTTTGGATTTTTATCTGTTATTTATTGCCAGCTGTCAGTTCAAGTCTATATATTCTTATTGCTTTTTAAATAAAATTGATAATCTTGTTTGATGTTCTGTATATTCGCAAGCATGCTTTAGGACACCTGTCATGTGCCTTTTATCAATTAATGTCAACTTTATGTTTTATCTTTTATCGCTTACAGAATCTTTTGGTCTATCTATAGTAGGTCATTTGTTCCTCCTTTTCCTTTTCAGTTTTGTTTCTCACCCCCAAGGGAGTAACAAATTTGTTCACTCAATTGTGCAATTAGGCTATTCGACATGGTTAGTAAGCACGTTCTGCCAGTAGTTTCTTTGTCGTTTTGTATGAATGTTGTTCAACTTTAGGTCATAGATTCTAGCACATCTGCTGGGTGAATACATCGTTTTATGTTCATAATTAACCGTTTGTGTAGTGTTGTGAACTTTTGGAACCAGTATGCGTATATTTCGTTGGTGCTCGTCAGTTTGCCATTTTCCTTCAGGTTTCTTTGAGGATTTCTTTGCTCATTTCATTCTCTGTCTCTTCTTCGAATTGCTGTAACTCTTTTTTTCATTTCGTTTACTCATTCATCAATTCTATTATGATCTTGTCACTCTTCCAATATCCTGCTCCAATAGAGTTTTGTTTCTGTCGGTCCAGTTATTCTGCTTTTGTTTTTCCTCTATTTACATTTTGATAAAATTTTCTCTCATTATTTTCAAAGGTCCTGTTTTGATTCCATTGTTCCAATTTGTATATGTATTCTCTTAATCTTCCCTCTTTTGTTGCTATTTTTGCGTAAGTTTTTCATCTTTCTTGTTTAACCTTTCCCTGGGAGTCACATTTTTACTTTTCTATCGTTTTCTTTAGGTTTTTATTTTGTGTATTGCTTTGACTTCTTTTTAAAGTTTGTTGATCTGAGTTTCCAGACAGAATTTACATCCACGTTTTTTTCTGTCCATTTTCCTTACTTGGATTATCTCCCATTTTAAATGCTATACTTACTACTTGTTTTGATCGCACTATTGTTCTAATCTTGAGTGTTATCTATGCAACGTTTCAGTCGGTGTAGCCTCCAACCTTCGTCAAACATGTTAGTCTGCATCCAGGAAAAGATAAGATTAAAGTTACTGGCTCCATAGATGGTTTCGTATTATTGGAGTCGTTTTTGTTTTTTGTTTTCGCCGTGGTTTCGTATATGTGAAAAATAAAAGGTGTTTTCAAAGGGAGGTAACTTTGATAAATGTTGTAGGGTACAAATCACCCTTATTTGAAAACTAAGTGGAATCAACCAGTCCTATGAATACCACTGGTTTCAGAGACTAAATGGAGACATTCATACCATGTTTAACCGCATGCTATGAACACGTTTCTCTCATACCACTTTAGTGGCTCCTCTATTCTTTATGATGAATACATATTTTATTTATACACTTTACACTACTTGTGGTTTCTTTCATCTGTGACCCCTAATACGGATCTGCAACTGGCTGACAAGGATGATTCAAGAACTTCCCGGATCAATTTACAACAATTACTTACAACAACTGGATGACGAATATTCGGGAAGGAATCACTCTAAAAAAATAGCCATTGTAAAACAATATTTGATGACGAAAGGGATTCAAGAAAAAAGAACACACGCAGAAATTCGAAATAATTGTTTTTCCTACACTCGGGGGAAATTGGAAACTTCAAAAGTATTTATTTTTCAAAAGTTCTGTGAAGAACGGGAAAACTATCTATCTATGTTGGGAAAAAACAATATTCGAGCGTAAAAATCCACAAACACGGGACAAAGAAGACTTCAAAAAAGGACTACAATTCTTGCTGGAAAAATGATTTTACAAAGACCTCATCAAAAGCCTTATCTTGCTGTTTAAAAAGCTACCAAAAGCATAAATACGAGTTGAAACAGAGCTCATAAAACAATTGTGTTGAGAATTATTACTACTGAATTAACGAGGCTAAGTTTTCAGTAAGTACAAAAACCTTTTTCCATCTCTATAAATACAAGTAATGTTGAAAAAAAATTGTCGTTCTAAAAAGCATGTCTCGCTAATACGTCTTATGGTCAAAAGGCATTAGCGTTAGGAAAAAAACTCCCGCTAATGCAAAAAGTAAAAGTATATTTTAATTTATTGGCGAGTATTCGCACAAATTAAAAAAAAACGTCGATTTTAATCCGATTAAAATAAACTTTTCGCTGGTCGGGACTGCACGTCGAAGAAGAGAAAAGACGATTTCACTAACCTTGATAAATAAGGTGTTAACGAGAAAAAGACGTTCGTTTTCGCACAGAAATTGAAAATAATAGCCTTATTAAATAAATGCTATAAATTCTCTTTCATAGATAAATAACTAATTCTCTTAAGGAAAAAAGGAAAAAATGTGTAGGATAAACAAGGAATTGGACCCAGTACTTACACTTTACAAAAATTGAGAAATCGCAAACGAAATCTACTGCTTTCTATATAAATGCAAACGCCGAATTAAATTGCCACACGAGGAAATAAATATATGAAAGAAATATTCGTTAAATAACCAGGTACGAATTTTATAAAGTTTTTTTTATAGAGCTGGTACTATAGGTAAATAAAATAACAAATTGTGTTGTTTCTGAAAAAACTAATTTTGTCCTAATTCTAAACCATCGAAAAAATACCAAAATGGACAATTTTGCAAAACAGATTTTGGAAATGGTGAAATGCCAACAACGTCAACAATTAGAACTTGAAAAAAGGTTCCAAGAAGAACAATTGGCAATACAGAAACAAAACTAAGATAAGTGGTTAAATTTAATGAAATACTTCGAGGAAAAACAGGGAAGAGAAAAGCAAAAAATTGGAATTGAAAAAATACAGAACGAACAAATATTGGAATTGAAAAAATACAGAACGAACAAATATTGGAATTGAAAAAATACAGAACGAACAAATATTGGAATTGAAAAAATACAGAACGAACAAATATTGGAATTGAAAAAATACAGAACGAACAAATATTGGAATTGAAAAAATACAGAACGAACAAATATTGGAATTGAAAAAATACAGAACGAACAAATATTGGAATTGAAAAAATACAGAACGAACCAATATTGGAATTGACAAAATACAGAACGAACAAATATTGGAATTGAAAAAATACAGAACGAACAAATATTGGAATTGAAAAAATACAGAACGAACAAATATTGGAATTGAAAAAATACAGAACGAACAAATATTGGAATTGAAAAAATACAGAACGAGCAAATATTGGAATTGAAAAAATACAGAACGAACAAATATTGGAATTGAAAAAATACAGAACGAACAAATATTGGAATTGAAAAAATACAGAACGAACAAATATTGGAATTGAAAAAATACAGAACGAACAAATATTGGAATTGAAAAAATACAGAACGAACAAATATTGGAATTGAATAAATACAGAACGAACAAATATTGGAATTGAAAAAATACAGAACGAACAAATATTGGAATTGAAAAAATACAGAACGAACAAATATTGGAATTGAAAAAATACAGAACGAGCAAATATTGGAATTGAAAAAATACAGAACGAACAAATATTGGAATTGAAAAAATACAGAACGAACAAATATTGGAATTGAAAAAATACAGAACGAACAAATATTGGAATTGAAAAAATACAGAACGAACAAATATTGGAATTGAAAAAATACAGAACGAACAAATATTGGAATTGAAAAAATACAGAACGAACAAATATTGGAATTGAAAAAATACAGAACGAACCAATATTGGAATTGACAAAATACAGAACGAACAAATATTGGAATTGAAAAAATACAGAACGAACAAATATTGGAATTGAAAAAATACAGAACGAACAAATATTGGAATTGAAAAAATACAGAACGAACAAATATTGGAATTGAAAAAATACAGAACGAGCAAATATTGGAATTGAAAAAATACAGAACGAACAAATATTGGAATTGAAAAAATACAGAACGAACAAATATTGGAATTGAAAAAATACAGAACGAACAAATATTGGAATTGAAAAAATACAGAACGAACAAATATTGGAATTGAAAAAATACAGAACGAACAAATATTGGAATTGAATAAATACAGAACGAACAAATATTGGAATTGAAAAAATACAGAACGAACAAATATTGGAATTGAAAAAATACAGAACGAACAAATATTGGAATTGAAAAAATACAGAACGAACAAATATTGGAATTGAAAAAATACAGAACGAACAAATATTGGAATTGAAAAAATACAGAACGAACAAATATTGGAATTGAAAAAATACAGAACGAACAAATATTGGAATTGAAAAAATACAGAACGAACAAATATTGGAATTGAAAAAATACAGAACGAACCAATATTGGAATTGAAAAAATACAGAACGAACCAATATTGGAATTGAAAAAATACATTTAGAGCAACAAAACCAGTTAGATAAAAAAAAAATGGATTTGATAACGCAAGTTTTAGTGAATAAGGACAGCGGAGAAGAAACCAGCATGGCTTTTCCCTAAAATGCGATATTCTACACTATTAATACATTTCACTATGCTTCTGGGGTGTACCTAACTTTTGGGGCATATTTCAGAAGATTTTAAGACCTATCTAAGATTGATTACAGTGCATGGGCGGATCAAAAGAAGGTTCGTTTATTGCTACGGAAGTTGGGTACATCCGAACATAACAAATTCGTGGACTATATTTTACCAAGGAAAAACAAAATATTGTCGTTTAACAAGGCAGTCAAACTGTTAACGGAGTTATACTGTTAAAAAAGAAGCCTTTTTCATAAAAGATAGAAATGCACAAATCTTACACGTAAAGAGAGTCAGGATTATACGAGTTTATCGTCTATATTAAATAAGCACTGTGACGATTTCAAGTTGTCGTCATTAACGGCGGACAAGTTCAAGTGCTTAATATTCACAAAGGGTTTGATAGCCATAAAAGACGCCGATATAAAATGTAGTGCGCTAAATAAATTGGAATTAAAACCTGATTTGACCCTTCAGAAATTGGCTGGAACAATGTAGAATGGTGGTAGCCTACTGCAATGTATTTTGTCAGTGGTATTAGGTCCTTTTTTATTGAGGACATGTGATAGCTTTCTTTCTGTTTTCAATGTTGGATCCTTTTTTAATTTTTTAGCTTGCAGAATCAATTAGTTTTCTCAGTTTTGGAGAATATTCTGTTCTGTTCATTAGCACAGAAGTATTGCGTTTGTCTGTCGGTAGTATGATGGTGTCATTATCTTTGCGATGCAACCTTCTGGTTAATAATTCCACTTTCTTTTTTTTTCATACGAAAACACGGTGAAAATAAAAAAAACAAAAATAGTTCCAAGAATACGAAACCATCAACGGAGCTAGTAACGTTTCTTATTTCGAAGGTCGGAAGCTACACAGACCAAAACGTTGCACAAAAATACTCAAGATGAGAACAATAGTCCAATCAAAACAAGTAACACAAACAATAATCCCTCATCTAAAAAAATCAGAACTGCTATACTTACTTCCTTGGAGGTTGCTTAAATTAAGTTAAGTCTGTAATAGTATTTGTTTGGATGCATGGGAGGGTTTTCTTCGCCTTTTCTGTTTGTGAGAAAAAGATGCAGCAGTGGTAGAAAGATAAGTGTCTGCTAATTATTAAAGGTAATTATAATCGTTAGGTGCAGAAATGGAGGATGTGAATACCGATTTACTTATTCGTAGACAGTCCGAACGTTGCCAAAATAATTCGGACAACGAATCGGTTTTCTCGGTGATGGGACGTAACTCAGCCATGAGAGGTGAAGGGTAGATCAAGACTTCTAATTGTTCGCTTCATGAACGAAATAGATTAATGGAAAGTATAAGTAGTAAGTGGATCAACAGGGGGTCACATGTTGGATGACAAACAGGGCGAAAATGCAATGATTCTTGTGCAATATGTTGATAGTCAATTAAGTTGTGCCACGGATAATTCTTCTGACTGCTTGATTGTCCCGAACAATCTCGCGATGTGGGATTGAAAAGTGAAGAGACAAAATAATCTTGCCACAAGGGAATGAGTAACTAAAATTAAACAAAGAACAAATGAATTTATTGGGAACTTGGAAAAATCATGGATTATTGAAAAATGCACGCATGAAAAGTAATATGTTTAAGCTTAAACACGAAAAAGTAAAGGACTTGTTGTTAAAATTGGAAAAGAAAAGGACAAGATATTTTAGTAAAAAATATAATAAATTTATAAATTAAAATATTGCAGCATTAAGAATTTTTAAAAATTCAATTTATAACATTATATAATCAATTCCCGTCATCATATCACTGAAGTTAAGCACTGAAGTTTAGTTGTAAGCCATTTTTAGTTTCAGAACAGTTTACGATGGTTAGTTGTTCTATACAAGTCCTGGAGATGACTGGTTCTCAGTAGACAGTTCTTGAGTCGGAAATTACAGTGCAAAGATTCTTCCCGTTTAATTTTTATGGAGCAACTCTGGCTTTTGATTGGTTGGTAGCAGAACGTGAATTAATTTGATTCGTCAGTTTCTAGCAGCATCGTTTATTATTAAGTTTATTTTGTCTCTTAACTACTCATTCCCTTGTGGCGAGATTATTTGAAACAATTATTGTGTCTCTTCACTTTGCAGACCCCATATAGCGAGATTGCTTTTCGATATATGGTTTAAGATGGAGACAAAAAGGATTATTACCAAATTTCTGCCTCCACATAAACTCGAAAAGATAACTGTCGAGAAGCGACTGTTGATTTTTTGTTTCAATATTTGCCCCAAGGATCATCCACTCCTTTGTCGCGCATCAGTATCTTATCTCAGATTAAAGACAAATCCGAGTATATGAAAAAGTCGAGCGGAGAGTGAATTACGTCTCATTCAAATTCTAGTTTGTCTCGTAACTACTCATTCCCTTGTGGCAAGATTATTTTGTCTCTTTTTCTTTGTTTTCTCAATCATTAAATCATTTCTCTCCGATAGGCTCATAAGAGTAGTGGAAGATGGACAAAAATCGGAGGCCTGAAATATAAATGCTGGAGTCCCTCAGGGGTCAATCCTGGGCCCAACTCTCTTCCTGATCTACATCAATGACCTCCCTAAACACATACTTAAATCATTCGTTGACATCTATGCTGATGGCACGACCATCTACGGCAACACATCAAAGGCTGTAAATGACAAAGTTCTCTCTGATTCTCTCTCTCCTCTGATCTCGAGCGCGTGGTTCAGTGGGGGAAGATGTGGCTGGTTACCTTTAATGCATCCAAAACCAAACTCCTATCCTTACATCATCAACGCTCTGATCCCCATCTGACATCAATTGTGATGGATGGCTCTCGTCTGGGTGAGGCCCCGTGTTTTGAAAAGCTTCTGGGTTTGACCTTTACTCCTGATCTGAAATGGAACACGTACATCAAGTCTGTTGCCAAGGTCGCTGGAAAGATGGTGGGATCCTTCTACCGCTCCAGAAGATATCTCACTACTGATGCAATTCTCTATCTCTATAAAAGCCAAGTACGTCCAAGGATGGAATACTGTTGCCATATCTGGGCAGGAGCTGCTAAAAACAGCCTATCCTGCCTTGACAGAGTACAAAATAGACTTCGTGGCTTAATGGGGATGCCCTTTCTCCACCCTGCAACCTCTCTCCCACAGAAGAGACGTTGCGAGCCTATCCTTGTTTTATCGTTATTTCCATGGCAGGTGCTCGTCTGAACTCCAATCTCTGGTCCCCCCTCGCCAATCTTTCACGAAAAACACCCGTCTAGCCGAATCCACTGTGAAAAATTTCCCCCACTCTTTATCTGTGCCTAGATCAAAACGTGGATTCCATGAACAAAGCTTCTTTCTTAGAACTGCACGCCTGTGGAACTCTGTTCCATCTGCCTGCTTCCCACCGGACTACAACTTGGATGTGTTCAAGTCCAATGTTAACAAATTCCTAATGAACCACCTCCTTAAGTAAACACTTCATCAAATCTCCACACTAGCGTAATGTACTTGCAATAACCCTTATCCCTGAGTGGCTTCCGGGCCTTGATAAGTGGTGATCACTGTGTAAAAAAAAATATTTTGTCTTCTTTAGAAAAGATCTCGTTTTTTTAGAACTTAGTTTGAATCCGTATTCTTCAATTCTCTAATATGGGCTTTTCGTTGCGTTTCCTTTTCGCTTTTAATCAAAATATCATCTAAATATGCGGTTGCATATTCCATACTAGCCAACATTGTGTCCATTATTTACAAGAGATAATCGTGAAACAACCTCCAATCCTAAATATTTCTTCATGGTTACTTCCAGTGGCCGAGAGTTAATCCTTTTACTACCTCTGGTAATGGGTATATTTCTATGCGTGGTGTAGCAATCGGTCTCCGAAGATTAACAGGGGTACCACGTGAAGGTTTGCTACTTGCCCTCCCCCCATGAAACAGCCTTCTCAGTAAGCTTGCCACCAGCAATTACTGTGCCGACCCCAAAACAATGAGGCAAACAGCTCTCGCACTGTGCCATTCCACAGCGGAGTATTGTGCCTCAGTATGGGCAAGATCATGCCATGCTCATAAAATTGGTGTAGCGCTGAACAAGGCATACCGGACCATAACTGGTGCACTAAGACCAACTCCCTTGCCAGCTCTATACTGCCTAACTGGTATTTCACCACCACATATCAGGCGAGAAGTCATCACCAGAATAGAACGGTACAAACAGCTTAACGACAACAGGCACTCACTATTTGGCCACCCATAAGTGAGACAAAGACTAAAATCTCGCAGTAGCTTCATCAATATAGAGGAAATCGATCCCAGGCAAGCTGCTTCCTATAGGATGGAACGATGGCGAGACTATAACAGCAGGAATAAAAATGAAGCCCTACCAGACCCAAAAGAAACACTTCCCCAGGATTCAAACCTTGGTAGAAAAAAAATAGGTGATTCTAAATAGAGCCAGAGCCAAAGTAGGCAAAACAAAAGACAATCTCCACAAGTGGGGCCTAGACACCTCACCTTTATGTCCATGTGGAGAGGTACAAACGATGCACCACCTTAGGGAAAACTGCCGATTGGGTCCTCATTGCTCAAACCAAGACCTTAAGGAGGCAAACAGCACCTCCATGCGATGGGTTAATTTCTATTGCGATAAGATATGATAATGATCCTAAATAAAGACGATTCAGTTTAATTACACCGAAAAGACGATTCAGTAACGCCAAGTGTCCTCGTAAGATAAATCTTGCAAAGCTGAAGAATGAGAAAACTGCTCTAGATCTACAGAATTGGCTTCACCGGAATCTTTTCATGATACATGGGACTTTTTTTAAGAAGTATGTTTTTGTGATGGCAGTAGATGATCTTGGGGTGATAATGATAAACCAACAAGACAGGATTGATGACAATAATGCTCACATCGCACAACTGCAGAGGGGAAATTATAAGATTGTCGCCCTGGTAAAGACGACATGATTCCATTTCCGTTTGATGAAAAAACAGTTTTCTCTTTTTGTTGCAGACAACGTACTAATTGGCAAGTTGTGTACAATGTTCAATGAATGAGATCTGGGATGCTCTCTTCCTATATAAATTATGATAACAGGACCATTGCCAGCACCTTTAAAATGCACCGCTGGATTACCACTAATAACTGGGACGTATGTATTATTCCTTCGCTGTGATGCGGAGCACCTAATGAAGATGACATAGTGTATTGTATGTAGTATTCCTTCGCTGTGATGGTCGACAAATGACAGTGCAAATAAAGGGGGTTTTTACACCATCTGGTTTAATGGGTATATTTACTAAGATTGGTTGTGATTAAATGATTTAATTTGTGACAAACCTGTTCTTTTGGTAGCCTGTAAGATCTCGTGCAGACAGACGGTGTGAAAAAATAAACTGCCGCATTTTTATATGCTTGCTCAATATGCAAATATGATCGATGATAACAAAAAGAAGAGCCTGATTTTTCAGAAGAGTGGGATTTTGAAGTGACGAGTTGTGTCAGCTGTGCGTCGTGTTTTGCAGTTAGGAGGTTTTTGATAGCAGAACATAGAATGTTGGAAGTATGGCATTGTTGCCTCTTAAATCTTATGGCTTCTTCGTATGAGGGAAAAGGGGGGAAACGTGAGTTTAGCGATTATCAAATCATCTATATTTAATATGACAGGAAAATTATTAACTTGAAACTTGTTGAATCGACTATATTTCTACATCTTTCTATTTGTGCTTCCTGAGAACCAGTGTGGCTTTAGAATAAGTAGGGTACTACTAATATACATTTTAGGGCAGGTCTAATGCAAATAAAGTATATTGAACATTGTCTAAATCTATATAAGATCTTTGTAGATCTGACGAAAGCGTTCGATACACCTGATTGGGATATGGAAAATTTTGAGGATGTTGGGAAGTCTTGTTTACTTTCTTAGACTCCTTCGTGAGCTGTACGACAATATGAAACCACGTCTCAACTACAATGGTTGCCTCACTTAATCCGCTGAACTTAAAGAAAATGGTATACTTGCACCTACTTTGTTTTTCATCTATTTTATTGTAAATCTATCATTGGCCTTCATTCAACGTGATAAATGTGCGCATCTTTGATATCCCACATATACTTTATATGATAATTTAAAGCGTTTTTTTAATAGTCTTCGTCGTTATTCGAAACTTGTTCTGTGCAGACGCCAAGGATCGTTTTACATAAACGTGTAGAATCATTTGTCTCACAATAATCCTTGGCAATACGAAGGCTGGCCCCTTGCACTCCGTATCAGAAACCGAGCATATTTATTGCAGGCTGCGATAATGGAATTTTTTATGTATCTGAGCAGTGTTGTTCTGAGAAACAGCCGATTGGATGGTGAGACGTATTGAACAGTTTCGTCATTTAGAAAAACCTGTGTGAGTACCACGTGATATCAGGCTCGAAATTAATATCTCTGTATATACGGCCTGTGTTATATCAACTTTCTTATATGACTGCGACATAGACCACTTACAGATTTCAAATTCACGTGCTAGAAAGTTTATATCAGAATTGCCTTATACACTAGCTTAACATTTGTTGGGACAGCATTAATCTTGACACTGAAGTGAGAGAACGGACTTCTGTTCCAAGCACTGAGTCTCGTATAAGTAAACAGAGATGTTTTGAGTTGGTCATCTTGCATGTTTAAATCCTTTACCGCCAGAATTTTTGATGCAAGAAATTTTTTATCATGAAACCCACACGTGAAGGAAGTTAACATGCAACTAACGCACGAACATTAACAAACCCCACATTACCTTGTTGAACTATGCATAGACCTGTACTTTGAAGACCAGTTGGACTAACAAGCTACAAGAGTAAGAAATTGTTTTTAAAAGCGACCTGAAAGTACAATTTGGCGGTAAATGGTTAATAATGATACACAACTCAATCAGATGATTTGTGAGCAACTAACTGGGGATGCACAAACTACATAACGATTCAAATATTGTCTAAAATATTATTTTAATCGCTGTGGAATTGATGTTACATAGGAAGGGATGACTGCGAATATGTCGAAATGTAATCTTTGAAAGCAGCAAGCAAAGAAACAGTCAATGAAGAGACAGAACGTGTTACCTACACGCTGGAAAATATGGAACAACTAATCCGCCAATCTTGCAATTTAGCAACGACATCACCTGTTGTTTTGTTGAATCATTAACAAGTACATATGGTGCAACATCAAGCACGAAAAATTATAGCATCCTTCAGATCAGGGTTCACCAAAGTTTTTGAACAGAAGGGCATATTAATGAAGTTTTAGAGCTACGCGGGCCAAAATAAAACGATTTTAAAACGGTGTTTGTGCACTTATGTTACAGTTCTATTTTTAAATAGTATTTTAAAGTTAAGTTTCACGATATCTTTTTATTAAATTTTTAGGTGGAAGTACAAAACGTTTACAAAACACCCTCCTCTCCCCCTGTTAAGAATGGCGTTTTAAATCATAACGTTATTATTTCAGCACGGTAATATAAGTGCATAAGTACAAAAATAACGTGGACGTGTTTTATATGGTTTTGCTTATTAGCTTTGCGTTTTAGTGAAACTGGTTCTCCAAGACCTCATTCTTTTAATCATTTAGTGAACAAAAAGAAAACCACTTCACCATACTTACACATTCCCATTTAAAATCTTTTTTCTAAATATCTTTACGCTTTCCATAAGAGCTCCGTGGGGCGGATATGATTTTGGCGGGCCAGATCTCGTTCGCGGGACGTAGTTTGGAGACCCCTGCTCCAGATCATCACAATATCCACTTCTGTGATCTGTAAAAAGTCCTACAGGCATAAAAAGCCATGTCCACGATCCTCACTGCAAGTTTAAAAGACATTTAAAACTAATAATTTTTCAATAAAAAAAAATACCATTTTATTTCATTTTCTTTTCAATTAAAAAAAAAACAATGATAGAATGTTTGTTTAGAGATTGCTTTAATAGGCAAGTTTTGTTTTCTTGATTGAAAATAATTCTTGGATTTCTTCCAAAGTTTTTTTTTTTTTCAGGTAGAAAAAAGAAACAAAACAGTGAACCAACAAGGGCCACAGATACCATAACGTACAAAACACCTGCAAAATAGAATCAAGGCAAAAAGTGATTTAAGGAGAGAAATTGAATAAATAATTGCCTCTCTACGGGGGCAACTTTGACACAAGATTTTTATGTGGGAGAACTGTAGCAGTTATGCAGGTCAACAAAGAAAGAGAGTAAGAACTGCGCCGTGTTTATCTATAAGGGTGGATCGTGTTTATTTTTCTATATATCTATGACATTTAGAATGGGGCACTTCTTAACCTTTATACTCAACGGATTTTTAACTTACAGACTTGAAATTTGGTATATAGAATATTCAGACATGTGGAAAACCTTTTAATCGGTTTTAGTCCAGAAAAGCAAGCTCCTAAGTGGTTAAAAGTATAAAATGGATTCATGCACTTCGTCGGATTTTTATCTGCTTGCTAACTGTTTTACGAATACTCGCATGCACATGTCTCAGTTTCATTCTGTTTTTTTGTTTTTTTTTAATTTTTACTTCATTTTTTTTTTTTTTACTTCATTCTTTAACGTTACGTTTAATACCTACGGTATTTCTCTTTATAATAAATCAACAATTTTGCTATGCGTATTTTATGACCGGACAACGCCGAGCGGTCAGCTAATGTTTCTATAAATTTACAATGACAAATATTTATTTATAGAAATGAACACGGTTTGGGAATAAGCGAATTCTTGGTGTTGAAAAAAAAAATGGAAGCATTTCATTCAAGTACAAGAGCGAAAGAAAACTTAACGCTGTAACATTGGATTACATCAAGTAGGAGAGCGAGAGAGAGAGAGAGATAGAGAGAGAGATAGAGAGAGGGGGGTAATAGGTTATAGACAGCAAAATTCTTCAAGCTCTTCTGGCATTTACTGTAGTTGGTTTTTATAATAGCGAATCAAAGTTTGACCTGAAATTCATTATTGAGTTTGACGACTCAAAATTAGTGAAAGGCGAAATTGCAAGGTTGAAGATAACCTGTTGTTGGTTGTGTCGGGTAAATCATTCCCATACGACTTACAGTAAATATTTTGAATGTTTTTTTGTTGTTTCTAAATATCTTTACCTTTTTCATAAGAGCTCCACGGACCAGCGACTCTGATGAGGTCGATGTTTTGTGTTGCCGACTGATGCACTGTACGCATGTTTTGAGATTTTCTATTGTATAACATACGAAAGTTTTAACACGCAACAATTATTGACATAGCTATTTTTTTTTTCTTGTGACAATGAAAAAGTTGACCGTTCTGTTTGGGAAATGTCCGAACAGATTTTTGTATATGAAATTTAACCGAAGCAAACCTTGACAGCATCCACAAGCTTTCAGGCGATGCATGTGATGCAATAGTTACTTGAGCTCGCACGGTTCGTCATCAAGAATGAAGTAGAACTTGGAAAGCCTGTTGCAATTGCTATATATATGTTATATATTGGTATCATGGAGGGGGCACCATTTACGTTTTGTGTATAACATAAAAAAGGATTCCGTGTGCGTATGATTGTCTCTAATATAAAGGGTTGCGTATTTGATTATCATAAAGGGAATCGTGTGTGTGACATATATTTTCAGAACCTACCTCTGCTTCTTCGATGTTGGACTATCTGGAAATTTCTCATCCTGGAGGGAGACTTGATACCTGTTTGACGAAGATTTATCACTCCAAGACGATGAATGGGTTTTATAGTTTTTATTTTACTTTCCCCAGAGGTCCTGCAGGAGGTGGAAGTGAAATCGGCCTGTGTGGGTTCTTCTTCTACACACGTCAGCGTTCGTCTCCCCCCTCCCCAATTAAGAGGGGGAGACAACGGCTGTCTTCTTCAAAGCCCAAATCAAATCTCACAGATCTAGCCAACCTGACCACGTCACATATACGTAATCTGGTCAGCTGACCTTCGGTTCTGGTAAACGTGTCTACCTCCACGTTTACTCACCTCTCTCTCTCTCTCTCTCTCTCTCTCTCTCTCTCTCTCTCTCTGTGTAACATATATATATATATATATATATATATGTGTGTGTGTGTGTACATGTGTGTATGTGTATGTATGGGGACCGTTTAAAAGAATCAATCTTATGAAGTTATTGAAGATTAAAAGGTGGTCGAACTATATGATGCACGAAAAATAGTTTGGATGAAAACATAACTGTGGTGTTTTATCGTAGAACGGAAGACAGACCAAAACCTCTTTACTAGGCTTTACTGAACTAATTTCACAGCCAATAATAAATGTAAGAACAAATAGTAAATGTAAGAGCAAATAGTAAACGTAAGAGCAGGTAGCAGCAGTAAACGCAGGAACTGTTAGTAACAAAATGTTGAAGAAAAAAAACTCAGCCCTTTTAAAAAGGAAAAGGAACGTATGCAAAATCACGTGCCATAGAAACTTTTACTTTAACGGAAGTATAGCAATCTCCCCCCCCCCCATTAGTAAGAGAGATTGCAAGGTGCAGATTTTTTTTTTCGAAGTAGAAAGTTATCTTTGAAAGTGGCGATGTGTTTTATTTAAAGTGCAGTCGCTGGACTGATTTACGGATTCGGCTAGACTGGCGTGGAAGCAGTTCAATATTCGAAGGACTAGCAGGTCTCTGCGAATTCTCTATATTTTCTGCATTAGGTGTATTTTCAACTGGATTTGTTTCAATCAAATGGGCCGGGTCTTCATTTGCAAGGTCGGATCGAGTATTCTCAGCAGGAACCTGAGGTCCATTAGAGCGCGAAAAACGAGCCAAATGTCTTAGCGCCACTGAATCCTCCCGGCCATCATTATGCCGTATTCTCGCATGCGTAGGGTTGGTCTTGAGTAGTTCCACTACCTCGACGATCGGATCGTACTGTCTCCTGTTGCCAAACCGTTTCAATAGTACCTCCCCAGGTTCGCAGAGCCAAACAGGTAAGGCAGTACCAGTAGAAGAGCCACTTTCAAATTTGGACAATCGTTCGTGGGGAGTTGCATTCGTACTAGTGCATAGTAAGGATCGAATAGAATTTAAAACATCAGGCAGAACGTCCTGCCAAGCACTAAGGGGTAGCTGTTTAGATTCCAGGGCCAATAATATTGAGTGCCAAATAACGCCATTATAGCGCTCGCACTGACTGTTTCCTCTTGGGTTGTATGCAGTAGTGTTACTGTACCCAACCCCAAGTCGCATCAGGAAATTTCTGAACTCCTCCGACACGAACGATGTTCCTCTATCAGAATGGATGAAAGCGGGGAGTCCAAAAATAGAAAAAATATTCGTCAGGCATTTGATTGCGGTCTGCGAAGAACAATCACGGCAAGGGAACGCAAAGGGAAATCGACTGTACTCATCCACAATAGTAAATAGGTAATGACATCCTTTCGAAGATGCCATGACAGGCCCCTTGAAGTCTACGGAGAGGCGCTGAAAGGGACCAGTAGCACAGATCAGTGTATTGTTAGTAGGGCTGAAGAATTGAGGTTTTATTTTTGCGCACATTGTACACTCGGATGTCACGCGTCGAACTTCATCGATTGAGTATGGTATATTTTGTGATCGTATAAAGTGCCATCGGCAACGATGTTTTCACTTCCGGGGCGGTGTTTTATATCGTACGAGAATTTTCCACTGAAGATTTTATCGTTTTTAATTTTTCGTCGGTTAGCTGGCTTATACATAAAAGATACGGCTTGCTGGTCTGTTACGATAGTGAAGTGCTTCCCAGCAAGGAGGTTCCTCCATTTTCGGACACATTTAACTATCACGTAAGCCTCTTTTCCAATTGTATAGTCGTATTTCCGATGGGTTTAGTGAGCGGGAAAAGAACGCTACAGGCCTATCAGCCTGTACGAGGGTGCCTCCGATAGCCTTCTCTGAGGCATCGGTTTCGATAGTAATTGGTAGTTCGTCGTCGATAACCTTTACAGATGATTCGGCGACGTCCTTCTTAAGTTTTTCGAAAGAATTCACAACTATAGGCGGCATGGGAAATTGTTTATTTTCAACCAGGGGACGAATTTTGTGTGAATACTTAGGTATACATTTCGCGTAGTAAGAAAACATACCAAGGCTCCTTTTTAACGAATTTGAATCCGAAGGAGGGGTATTTGCAAAAGGAGTTTCAACCGCTCAGGATCAGGTTGGATAGTTCCGTCACAGATTTGGTATCCAAGCAAATTGATAGAGCGAATGCAACATTGAATTACACCAAGAAGTCAGGGAGAGGGGAGACAGTGAAAAAGAGAGAGACAGAAGGAGAGATATATAAGATGAAAAGTGGAAAAAGCGGTCCTAAATACAACAATCCTTTTTTCTGCACTTAATGTAGTTCATTTTTGATAAATAATGCCGATTCAAATTTCGACCTAAAACTTATTCCTAATTGCTTATTTTTATCTCGTATTCACCCCCAAACAAGGCCCCGCGCCACATAAAGGACTACTATTTGGGACCAAACCTAGAGGGATAATATTTAAGTTGACGAGCAAGATATCTGTTCACATTACACTTGAAATTCTGCATATCAGTACACTCAGCGGTAAACCCACAGGGAAGATGATAAGTCATTTCTCTCTCCGTACAGACCAATAAGTCTCCTGTGTGTTATGAGTAAGTTGCTGGAATCCATATTAAATAGAGAAGTAGTCAACCACCTCAGCAGAAATAACCTTCTTAGTGACATGCAATATGGTTTACATTCTGCTAGATCTACAGCAGATGTGCTAACGGTTATATCACACAGGATTAGCGAAACTCTCGATAAAGGCTTCTTTTCTAGAGCAATTGCTCTTGACATATCAAAGGCCTTCGATAAGGTATGGCATAAAGACCTACTTCACAAGATTTCCAGCCACGGTATAACTGGAAATGTTTTCTCAATCATTAAATCATTTCTCTCTGACGGGCTCATGAGAGTAGTGGTTGATGGGCAGAAATCAGAGGCCCGCGATATTAATGCTGGAGTCCTTCAGGGGTCCACCCTGAGCCCAACTCTCTTCCTGATCTTTATCAACGATCTCCCAAAACACATACTTAAATCATTCATTGACATCTATGCTGATGACACGACCATCTATGGCAACACATCAAAGGCCGTAAATGACAAAGCTCTCTCTGATTCTCTCTCCTCTGATCTTGAGCGAGTGGTTCAGTGGGGGAAGACGTGGCTGGTTACTTTTTATGCATCTAAAACCAAGTTCCTATCTTTACATCATCAACGTTCTGATCCTCATCTGGCATCAATTGAAATGGATGGCTCTTGTCTAGAGTAGGCCCCATGTGTTGATAAGCTCCTGGGTTTGACCTTTACTCCTGATCTGAAATGGAACATGTACATCAGGTCTGTTGCCAAGGTCGCTGGGAAAATTGTGGGATCCTTCTACCGCTCCAGAAAATATCTAACTACTGATGCAATTCTCTATCTATATTAAAGCCAAGTACGTCCAAGGATGGAGTACTGCTGCCACATCTGGCCAGGAGCTGCTAAAATCAGCCTATCCTTCCTTGACAGAGTGGAAAATAGACTTCGTGGCTTAGTAGGGATGCCCTCTTTTATTCCCTACAACCTCTCTCCCACAGAAGAGACGTTGCGAGCCTGTCTTTGTTTTATCGTTATTTCCATGGCAAGTGCTAATCTGAGCTCCAATCTCTGGTCCCCCCTCGCCAATCTTTCACGATAAACACCCGTCTAGCTGAAACCACTGTCAAAAATTTTCCCACCTTTTATCTGTGCCTAAATCAAAACGTAGATTCCATGAATAAAGCTTCTTTATTAGCACTGCACGCTTGTGGAACTGTCTGCCGCTTGCCTGTTTCCTACCTGACTTCAACTTGGATGTCTACAAGTCCAACATAAAAAGATCCTGATGAACCGCCCCCTTAAGTTATGAAACTTTATCAAATCTCCAATACTAACCAATACTACAACACTATCCCATTGATTACTGTACACGCAATAACCCTTATCACCGAGTGGCTTCTGGGCCTTGATAAGTGGTGACCTCCATGTAAAAAAAAGTCTTGCGGATAATTCATAAATCTAGCAGTTAAAAAGAAGAAACTAATAAAGGTGAAGGATTTCCGGTATCTATTATCTCTACAGTGTATGTGGTGAGATTTTTTTTCTGCTTGTTTAGTGGGTCGAGCATATTTACGTCGAAGGTGCATGAATAGTTATGTGACCACATGACATTCATATACTTTAGACCTGCGGATCAAGTGCACACACACACACACACACACACACACACATATATATATATATATATATATATATATATATATATATATATATATATATATATATATATCAGGAGGTTACCCGGCGTTGACTGGTCGTAAAATATACATAAATATTATATTTTAATTCATGGAAATGGAAAGAAACTGAGATATGTATATGCGAGTATTATGTTTTTTCTAAACATTTCATTTCTTGTAAATAACAAAAAAGAGAAAATATCCGAGCTGACATTGAAACCAAAACCTCAGGATAGTCAGTCAAGTACGATAACCATTAGGCCGACTTGTCTTTAAAACGTGTTTTCAAAACTACTTATTTTTAGCATAATGAATCTGTCATATGCACCATTCACGTTGAACGAGACGAGTCGCCGGGGTTGTATCCTGGTCTAAACGGAAACCAGCTATAATACGGCGAAGACCCCAAGGGTAACACATGGCACTGGACACAACCTAACAACTGCGGTTATATAAGTTCTATTTTAGGCATTTCTGATCACTGAGCGCCCAAGAAAGTTTAGCAGCTATTCTGATCACTCAAAAGAACTCTAATACGATTGCTTTGCCTTGACAGAGTTGGTTGGTCGCTTCTGATTGATTCACTTTTTTTATCGGGGAGTCCACGAGTAACGTAATCGATCTTCTAGAGTTCAAGAAAACGGCACACGCCCACGTTGTGATTAGATTAATTCCGTGGACCGTCAATCGGACTCAGAGTTAGCTCCTGTAACTTAAAGTACATCACTCCGCACAGCAATTAATTATGAGCTATTTCGACTCTCGGTGTGCGGTGACTCGAAAGGCAGAAAATGGACAGATTCGACTTTCGCTTGATACCTGAGTTTGATGGATCTACCACTGGACCGTCTGTAGTCGAATGGGTGGAAAAGGATGAAAAGATCTTTACACTGTGCAGAATTAAAGAACCAGCCACAGTTATTCCTTTGAGGTTAACCGGAGGAGCCTATGCAGTCTACCAGCAACAGCGTATAAAAGGAATTGATGTCACACCATCAGTGGTTAGCGTTGTCAATACACTATATCAAGTGGGAGACCGTGTTTGGGTCAATACCCCAAATGCTGGGTGCACTGTAAAATTTTGCAGAGGAAAAATAGACAAAATCATGTCCTCGGACCATGTTGATTAATGGTGTACCACGTCATGTAAAAGATATCCACCCTTGTTATACCTCTTCTGATTCTGAGGATAATGAGGAAGATCACATAGAGTTCAGGGATGATCCTGATCGCCTACTGCCCCTACAGGTAAGCATAGAAAGACTACCTACAGAACCAGATGAGGGAATGATGGAACATACTAGTGGCAATAGTGATGAGGACGATGGACATGAGGAAGTAATACCGCCAGTTCCTCATCGAAGTGCCCGAGAAAAACGAATACTGCCCACCCGCCGTGATTGTGAAACACCGCCTATAGCACCACGAGAGGGAATGATGAAACATACTGAGAAGATGTAACCGAGGAAGTGATGCCTCCGATTATTCGAAGGAGTACCCAACAAAGACGGATACTGCCCCCTTGCCCTGATTGTGAAACACCGCATAGGGAACCACGAGAGGGGATAATGGAACAGACTGGTGGCAATAACGGTGGTAATGAGGAAAATGGCAATAAGGAAGTGCTTCCCCCGATTCTTCGAAGGAGTACCCAACAAAGACGGATACTGCCCCCTTACCCTGATTGTGAAACACCGCATAGGGAACCACAAGAGGGGATAATGGAACAAACTGGTGGCAATAACGGTGGTAATGAGGAAGATGGCAATGAGGAAGTGCTTCCCCCGATTATTCGAAGGAGTACCCGACAAAGACTCCTGCCCACCTGCCCTGTGTGTGATCATGAGATCAGGGGGGAGTGTAGGGAAACGTGCGATTTACCTAATTAGCACGTGTGCATAATTCAACGGGTCGGTCGTGGAATGAAATGAATGAAGAAGAAAGAAACAAAAATGGCTGCCTTATCTCTTTATATGCCTGCAATGTGACCACCGATATGCAAATGAGATGCTCCTGGTTGGAGATAAAAGAGGGTTGGCTTTTAGAGGGACGTTCATTTGTAAGTTGGATTTCGAAGAAATAAGTTGAATTAGCAGAAGTTCGTTTGGAGTTGAGAGAAGGTGCGTTAAGTATACAAAAGTTTGGAAGTTGGAAGTTTGGAAAACAGTGTCAACCTTACCCAGGAAATTATTGGTGTGACGAGAGGAAGAAATAACACTCAAGTTATTGAATTATATAAAGTAAAAGAAAATTAAATTGAAAAACAGGAACATACAAAAATAATTTAATTAAAAAATGGTAAAAAGTATACGAATGTCGGTAAGTACGGATGCGCAGTCCTGAAAAGAAAAAAGTTTTGCCCACCACCTCCTCCCTCCAACTACACGGCGTCACTTTCGGATACGCCTGTTTGTGTCAGTCAACTTTAAATTTCACATAAACATTCCGATTGATTTAAGCGTAAGTTTGTATTTTTTTAAGTGTTATTTTTCAATAATTATAGATTGTTATCTTTCCGCTTTGAATTCTTTATAAATATTAATGAATAATGGTGTTAACTTTTTTGTCAATGAATAAATTGTCAGTATAATTAATGAATTTAATTAACATTTATGCAGTTTGTCTTTCAAGTTTAAATTCTATTAATAATTGAAATTTTTATTGTAACTTAGTGAATTTAATTGACCTTTTAAAACTTGAAATAAATCATGTTTTTTATGCGCATCCATATTTCTTTGAATTTTGCCGCCATTACTTTTTTTGTCACGATAAACAAATTTTGTTGCTACCACTGGCAAATTTTTGGATAATTATTACCATTTTAGAAAAAGTTAAGTACATTTATTGTATTAATACATTATCTTAAGACTTTGATTTAATATTTCACTTGGAAATAATTCCAGAAACCTTATATTTCCCTTGCCAGAAAATGTAAACACGATCTTTGTCATAATGAATTTTTACAAGAAATGTACGATTTTTCAGATTTGAGATAATATTATTCCATGTATTTTTTTTTATTTTACACGTCATTTTTTTTTTTTTTTTGAAAAATTAACTTTAAGCTGTAATCTTTTGAACATAATCAAAAAGTAACCGAAATTTTAAACAAATATTATGATTAGTCGACGTCCAAACCAGGTCCCCTACCCAGTCAGCCATTATTTTTGGACGTACCTATATAATACAATGGTAGAAAAGGTGTGAATAGATGTATAGGTGTTTGAAATTGTTACGACAATTGTGCGTTCGGAAAATAATCTGTTCATGTATCGTAAACCTCTGATAGTAGTTGCACAAATAGTCACAAACAAGTTAGTTCGTCCTTTTTTTCTTTTTGTTTTTTTTTAAATGTTATCGGCATCAGCTCACTTACACGATTGTAAAGGAGGGGGGCTTCTGTCGGCGATAAGCGCCAATGTTATGAATGGTTTTAGTAGCTTGGAGATTTTTTCGAGCAACGAACCTATTTTCGTCTAAGGATCATAACATGTCAGACGTACTCACTCTATGGTCTTGCAACTCACTAGAGGTAGAAGGGAAGACAGGGTGATACTTAATGTCGGCGTACGGCTCAGTGGTCAGGAGATCATTCTAGGCTCTCTTCTGTCAAAATTCGTCTAATCTCTTCAAAATCGGTCGTACATAAGTTTATATAACGAGGTTACGGGTTGGGTTTGGTGCTCCCAGATTCAATCTAGCTAATCAGTAATCGCTGCGTCATATCCCCTTCTCTTCTAATTGGTTCAGTACCAAACGTACATAATCTCTTAAGACCTAGGACACCCCGGACAAGAACAACCCTACTAGAAATAAAAAATACTAATAACGAACAAGATAAATGCAACTGTAGACACCGCACACTTTGCCCACTTCAAAATAAATGTCTAACCAAAAGTGTAGTTTACCAGGCCACAATATTTGCGAACGAAACCCTAATAACAAGAAATATTACGTAGGTATGACTTCCTTAGATTTCAAAACCCGATATTATGACCACAAAAGTACATTCAACAATAAAAAACACCGTATGAAAACAACGCTATCAAATAAATACTGGAAACTGAAGGAAAGCGGACATTCGCCGGTAGTCGAATGGAAAATAATAAGTCAAGCTACCACGTGTAGAGACCTAGACGACCCATGTAGATTATGCCTTCATGAAAAATTTGCTATCCTATACTTTAAAGAACCGCAACATCTATTAAACTGTAGAAGAGAAATGGCTAACAACTGTGTTCACAAGATAAAATTTACTCTAGGATAGCGATACAAAGTAGTTTTAAAACTAACAAAAACAATAGAAAATAAACAAATAAATAAATTAAATAAACATGAATATACATAAACGATCACACATATATGCATGTATATATATATGTATATACATGTGCATATATGTATGTACATATATATATTTATATATAAACTTACATAAAAAAACTCTAACCTAAATTTAAAACAGGTCAAGAAACTAGATATCCAGGCTAAATAGAGCACACACAAAGGAACAGGTCAACCAGAGGTCAAATAGGCCTTTGTCCGATAAGTGCATGTTCATTGGCTGATAGGAAGGGCGCGGTGGATACTAGAAAGCTGATTAGCTAACTAAAATCTCAATAGAAGGTACGTATATAAAAAACGACAGGCAACCACAAAATTCGCGCATAAGCCTGAAGAGTCCTAGAGTGGATGAAACGCGGAATATTCAGTGTAGCTTAATCACCATATATTTTATAACTTACTAACTAGCTCTACCTAGGTATTGAGCACTTTTGAAGTAAATACTTTAAGTTTACGCATAAATTTATACTTTCGTATGTTAATTTTATGTGAGTAAATGAAGTAGTTATATATATGTACACACACACACACACACACACACACACATATATATATATATATATATATATATATATATATATATATATATATATATATATATATATATATCATACCAACATAGAAATCATCTCAACTCCGTGGTTTACTTACTAGCGCTACATTTATGGAAACCTACTCGGGCCCTAGACACAATATAATGCACATACCTCTACCAATGCCTTCGACGTAAACAAAAACTAAACACATTAATCAGCAAAGGCCAAATTTTGAAAAACATCTACAATCAACAAAACCCATACACCGTTAGTAGAATACTTAAACGTAACAACACACATCTAGTCACTAAAAGAACACAGCACATCAACCTTGCCAACCTCTCAGACCACCGACTCTTGGAAACTGACCGGTCACAATATAAAGCAAAAGACTTTCATTCTGCCCATCAAAAAGCCTTAATCCAATTGATCTATGCTAAGACATGGAAGACTATACCAGAAGAATAAAGCTAAAGGAATACTTCCGTATTAACAACCATCTGGCAACCACCAACTCCGACTCATTTAAACAGGAAAGGATTTTAAAAAACACACATTGGACACCCCATAGTGGACGCAACCTAAACATAGACGCATACAACATCGCAGTCAAAAAACATCTGGACAAGTTCATCATAGAAAACCTTCACAAAAACACCAATTATAATGTAAGAAAGGATGAACATCGAGTAATACAATCATTACGAAACAATCACCTCATGACCATAAAACCAGCAGACAAGGGTGGGGCAATCACCATCATGAACACTAACGATTACATAACAGAAATAGACACACAACAAGCAAACAAGGAATTCTACAAATTAGCCCACTCCCGCATTCAAATCCGAACTTAGCAACCTAATTAGCAATCTAGACCATAGCACTAGAACCACGATCGAGAAATTAGTGCCAGACCATCCAAACCCAGCTGTCCTCTACACTATCCCCAAACTCCATAAACTCCCCAAAATAGTTAGCGACACACTCACACACCTCTCACTCGGTAATACAGTAAACACTGAGGTACCGATTAACGAAACCTCAGACACATACCGCATAGCTAAGGCCCTCAGAATAGTACCACCCGGTCGACCCATTGTTTCGAGTATAGGAACTCTCACAGAATACATCTTGGGGTATATAGACAACATTCTACACCCACTCTTGTCAAACATCCGCAGTTATCTTAAGGACACAACACACTATCTACAAATTATAAATAAGATAGGGACCATACCAAACAATGCAATTCTTGTGACTATGGATGTGTCCTCACTCTATTCCAACATCCCACATCAGGAAGGAAAATATCTGCGTGCAAGAACTTCTTACACACTCAAAATCTACAAGACACAAACATTAATGACATATGCAACATTATACAATTTATCTTAACACACAACAACTTCACATTCAACAACCAACACTGCCTACAAATTAAAGGCACAGCCATGGGAACCAAAATGGTTCCCAGTTATGCCAACATATACATGCACGTATTTGAACAGAAATACATTCACACTTATCACCTAAAACCACTACACTATTGTAGGTACATAGATGACATCTTTCTTATTTGGCCGCATGGCGAAGAGGCATTGATGGACTTCTATCAACATATAAACAGCTGTCACAACAGCATAAAATTCACGGCAGAACACTCCACCACACACATCCCATTTTTAGACGTTTTAGTAAACATCACAAACAATCACATCACCACATCACTTTACACCAAACCCAGCGATGGCCACGGTTACCTTAATTTTAATAGTTTCCACCCTATCAACATAAATAAATCTATTATATACAGCCAGTGCCTACGTGTCAAACGAATTTGCTCAGACCCGATCGAGTACGGAAAACAAGTAGGAATTCTGGCCAACTATTTCCTTCATAGGAATTATCCCCTTAGAATAATTAAAGAATCAATTAGGAAAGCAGAACATATAAGCAAGCTAAATTTACTTACATATAAACGTAACACATCAACCCCAAAAATACCAATGGTATTTGATTACAACAATAACACAGACGAACTCCACAACCCCCTGAAACAAGTATTCAGACAACTGCAGCATGATCCAAACCTCAATACAATATACAACACGCTTCCACTCAGTGCAAGAAGACAGTCCCCAAATCTAAGGTCACTTCTAACATCCACAAAATACACAACACTTTCGCACAACTAGGAAACAAATTATGCAACAAATCCAGGTGCAAAGTGTGCAAACACATTAATACTAGCGACACATTTACACCTCCAGGCACAAACACTCAATTTAAACTCCCTTCGCTTACCTGCGATAGTCTCAATGTAGTTTACATAATATATTGCACCAGATGCACAAAGGGTAATTACGTGGGTGAAACAGGCCGAGAGTTCCCCTTACGTTTCAACAACCACAAACAAACAATTAGGAACAAATTCACGCAGCACACAATAGCAGTGCACTACACCCTTCCAGACCACAGCATAGACAATATGCAATGCGTACTTACAGCCTCCAACTTTCAGACACAGAGACAAAGAAGACAACATGAAAAGACACTCATTCTAAGACTTAACACCCACATCTCCGGTGTCAATAAAGATTTGAGACCGCTAAATGAGTACTCTTTTCATAAAAAATAGAAACCTACCAAAAACATTTCCCCAAGGGGCACAGGGCAGAGTGAGCATGCACAGTGGAAGAACGGCTTAGCATCCCCTACTAGAAGTCAGTTTTTGTTTTCGTAAGGCCTTTTACCTCATTTTATTTCATTTTTTCAGATTCCACACATTTTCATTTCCGACATAAATTGGTTATAAAGAATATATATGTGTGCGTGTGTGCGTGTGTGTGTGTTTGTATTTATATGCATATATATCTATGCATTTATCGAGGTTATTAGTACTCAATAAAAGAAGAAGATATATTTTCATTAATATAAACAAATTTACATGGTCGCTTTGTCATTCTTGACACCGAATTAATTCTGTAGCTAGTTTGAAGAGCCATCTACGAACACATGGACGCGCTACATTAATCTGAAGAGATGGCAAGCTTCTGTGAAGAAGTAGCAGTCATCACACACACAAACACACGCACGCACACACACACACACACACACACACACATATATATATATGAACAAATGATTAATAAAACATGTTAAAAGACATCTTGAAAAAGAGTTAAAAACATATTTGATTTTAAAAAAGGAAGCACAAGATAAGTGGATAGTCCTTAATGCGCGGAGTTTCGAAGAAATACTCTCCTTCTCATCAGAGAGCAGGAATTAGCAAAATGCAGGATCGGATTTTGCATATAAAAGTATTTAATGAAACTACAAGTAAGTCACAGATCTTACTTGGTTAAAAAAAAAAAAGGGTGAGGTAAGGGGAACAGGAGGCAAAAGAAAAATGATAAAAAGATTTCACATGAATGGATAGTCCGGTGAAGGGTAAAAATCCAAGAATGGTAAAATCCAAAACGGTCGAATTTAAAATTTCAATCCAATGGGTAAGTTCCAAATGGTCCACAATAATCCAAAAGGCAGAGTTCCTTGGAAAAAGGCGCAATTGAATGAATTACAAATAACTTTGCCATCATTCTTTTTTATTTTAATTTTTAATCTTACGGTAATAAAACTGTGATTTTATTGTATGTAATTTGCATTTAATTTTATTCACAAGTGCATGTGTGTTCTTATCATTATGACAATAACCATTATTACTTAATTTTTAAACATTCTTTTCAGCACTATTCATTTTCTATACTTATTGCTCTATATTTTAGTTACGTTATTTTTGTATTTTACATATATTTTTATTATTACTTTCGATTTTTATCAACCTTTATAAATTGTTCATGGTTTACTTTCTGATTTTAGTTTCACTATTCTTAGTTTTATATCTTGATTTATTTTTTATTTGATTTTCATTTTATTTTTACTTTTATTAACGATGTCAATATTATTAATATTATATCCATATGTATTATTATGATCACTATTTCTCTCATTATCATTATTGTTAAAATTAACGTTATTATTATTATTATTATCATCATCATCATCATCATCATCATCATCATCATCATCATCATTATCATTATTATTATCATTATTATTATCATTATTATTAGTATTATTATTATTATTATTATTAATAATAATATTATTATTATTATTATTATTATCATAATCATCATTATCATTATTATTATTATTATTATTATTATTATTAGTAGTAGTATTATTATTATTATTATTATTATTATTATTATTATTATTATTATTATTATTATTATTATTATTATTATTATTGGCTCACTTGGCACTTTCACACAAGTCAACAAACGATCTGATTGGAAACCTTTGGTGTTCCCTGGAAGTTGAATGACAACAAGTCTCCCCAGACGTCCAGCTCTCTCCATCTCCTTCGATAGCAGTTGCAAATGAATTTGCATCATCGCAACAGCCGCTTACCATTGTTTTCTCGCTGGTAGTGGCCATTGGTTTATACTGGACTTTGAGTGGCACTCAGCCTCCCCAAGGTCCCAGTTATCTTTGCGCTTGTCCAGCCGAGGTCTGGTTGGCGCTCGCTCCTCGGTCTTTCAGTCCTTATTGACCCTTCTCGGCCCTTTATTATTATTATTATTATTATTATTATTATTATTATTATTATTATTATTATTATTATTAATGCTCTTATTGATATTATTCATTTTTATTATTATTCCAATTACTGTTATTTTTATTTTATTTTTATTACTTGTATTATTAATAGTAGTAAGATTATTAATAGTAGTAGTAGTAGTAGCATTTTCGTTTACTATTTGTTTATTATTATCTTTGTTATTAATGAGATGGAAAAATTTAATTCAAAACTAATTCTCCATCTAAATTTTATTTAGTATCTTTATAACTTGACTTTTAAGTAAAATGGCTAATAGCCTTTGTATGCAAATACTTGTAGTCTTAAATGTTATAATGCATTATGATTTATATAAATACATACAAATATAATGCATTATGTGTGTTTATGAATGTTCCACTTACCCCTAAATATAAATATAGTGAAGAAAATATAGAAAATACAAAAAAAATTAAAATAAGAGAAAGTAAGAAAATAAAGAATAAATAATAAAAAGCAAAGTTAAAATAAATTTAAAAAAAATGAAAAATAGGAAAATAATTAATAAATGACAAAATGAAACAATCTATATATCTATAAAAGTGAAAGTGTCTGTGTGTCTGTGTGTGTGTCTGTGTATATTTCCTTACGCAATAACTCTGTCAATTTTTAGTCTACAGACTCGAAATTTGATATATAGGGTACTGAGATTTGGGAAAATCGATGTGATCGGTTTTTGGCCAGAAATTTTTCGATTAAGGGGTCAAAGTTCAACGATTTGGCCTTTGAGAACTCTACAAACTCCTCCGACAATTTTGGGTCTACACACTTGAAATTTTAGATATATGTTCGTTGGACATGGATCTAACTTAATAACTTGATTTGAGCCAAAAACAATAAGTGTTAAGGGGTCATAATAGGGGTCAAAGTTTTTAAAAAATTGAACCCCCCTTTTTTTTTGTTGCTCAGCATACACCTCCAA